>NC_068362.1:72228986-72323986 GCF_020536995.1 Dreissena polymorpha | reverse complement strand
GTAAAGAGTTAGAACGGTAGATGACAAGAGATTTGTGTGTACCACAAATCGTTCTCTGTGACTGCGAGTTACCGAAAACTGTTCCACTACAAAATGGCCGAGGATGTGACCGTGCTTTTTGGGTCACTTGAAGAATGCATAAAAAGCCTTCGTGACCACGAAATACAAACAAATACGAGGTATGCTGTTGGCTACAGCAGCAAAGGCTTTGGCAAAAGAAGAACTGGTAGGTCACCAGCAGTCAAAATACATTATTAATATGAAAAATGACTAGGGTTAGTTTAACTATGTGCGTTAAGTGTGTTTAAATCGGTGTGTAGATATACCGAAATCCTATTAATATTAATAATTTATCAAAATACTGTGGATATTAAGATAGAATATTGCATAATTCACTGATAAAGCAGCAGTATAAGTAATTCCCCCACCCAACCTTCCCCAGGACCCTACCCCCCACCCCAGCTTACCCCTTGGTTTCCAGATTGTCAAATGTACACCTATTGTGTTTGGTTTGACTTTTCAACAATAAATAATGACAAAAATACGCAGTTAAACAAGATGTGTTTGTTAAACACAATGTCCCCCTATATGATGCTTGACCTTGTAGGATGACCTTGACCTTGACCCTTCACCACTCAAAATGTGCAGCTCCTTGAGATACACACGCATTTCAAATATAAAATTGCTAGCTTCAATATTGCAGAAGTGACATTACATGCGCAATTTTGACCCATATATTTGACCTTGAAGGATGACCTTGACCTTTCACCACTCAAAATGTGCAGCTCCATGAGATACACATGCATGCCAAATATCAAGTTGCTATCTTCAATATTGCAAAAGTATTCATAAAATAAGCGATTTGGGCCACATATATTTGACCTCTGACCTTGAAGGATGACCTTGACCTTCCACCACTCAAAATGTGCAGCTCCATGAGATACACATGCATGCCAAATATCAAGTTGCTATCTTCAATATTGCAAAAGTTATTGCAAAATGTTAAAGTTGGCGCAAACCAACCAACCAACAGACCAACGGACCAACAGACAGGGCAAAAACAATATGTCCCCCACTACTATAGTGGGGGACATAAAAATCTATAGGTATTATAAACAGGCATGGCAACTTGAGTGTTCTTGATGAAAACGGTCTTGTCCAGTGTTCCTCAATCTTTCGTCAATAGGCACATAGTGCGTTTTATACCTTGTGTTTATATAATACATTAACACAGGTTATTTTTTCAAACTGTTTATTTTCGTCAATATTCCTTGTTGAAAAGTCAAACCATTCCCAATATGTGTATATTTAACAATCTGGAACCCCTGGGATAAAGGGGGGGGGACAGGTTGGGTCCGGGGAAAGTCAATATACTTCATTTATTCGCATGCAAAATGACAAGAGTAAGAAAAAACACATGCTTTATTTGTATTTTATGTCACCAGCCTTCAATATGCTTTATATATTCATATAAAAAATGACAAGAGTTAGAAGAAACATATATATCGTTTACTTTTTTTGTTATCGCCATTAATTATTTAATAAAAAAATTACTACTCTTAACTAAGGGTGTCACGTTTAAACGTTTGAACGGCCACGTTTTGTGTTTTGCTCAAAAACCTTTACAAAAACAGTTAACCTTTAAACGCCACTCAATATCAATAAAATTCGTTTTAATTCATTACGTTGTGACGTTTCAAAGCTTTTTAACAGCTGCCAGGGCCCTCGTTTGGAATTTTTTACTGCCGAATATCGGCGGCTTCCCCCATGAAAAAAGTGTACTTTTTTCCCCTATTTCAGCTATAAATCCCCCTTCCATTTTTTTTTTATGTTATACCTATGTTGCCTGCTGGTATGGTGCTACTAACCTTTGATTAGTTGTTTATTTATATAAATCATATTAAAATATCGCAATTTTAAGTGCTCAATGGTTGGTGAAAAGATCTTCCCATTTTCGCCCAAAACAACGCAAAATTCCCCCCTCTAAGGGCCCCAGCCCCAATCCCCCAAAGTGAAGAGAGGGCCCTCGCTGCTGAAAAAGACTCGTATTAAAAACTATTTGTATCCTGTGCGCCAGATGGCCCTTATTCACAATACCGTTAGCATAACAATACACCATGTACGGACTAGACCTCTTGAATATTTAACGCGCATAATCATGAAATTCCTGGCTTTTGTTGCATGAGCATGCCCCAAATCCTCTTGAACATTCAACGCGTGCTGGCCCGAGGAATTATTCACGATGTTTATTCATCGCCAATCATTTCTCGAGATATGGCAAACAATCTCCGTATAGGAACATTTTACTAAAATTTAAGTATGCATCTTTTGATAAACATCGTGTTATAAGTAGAACGTTAAAAAATTTAAAACTGGATTACTCTTGTTTAAGGAATGTTGGTTAATAATTCACATTCATGTCAAAATATTACAGCATGTAAGTAAAGTAGACAAATTGTAACCCATTGGTTAGACAACGATGAGAACAGTTGGTTTTAGTATGACATCATGTGCGAATGGGATATGCACTAAATATAATTTCCGGAAATAAGTACTACTTTCAGTTTGAAGAAGTGATGGCACTGATGCGTGATGATTTTAAAACGGACATAGGGATACTGTTTAAACGGTAACGTTTCGTTTATTTCATTTCGTTTAAACGTTTAGAAAAATCTGTAAACGTGACACCCTTACTCTTAACTAGAACATCAGTTATAGACATAAACAAACCTTTTCATTTAGTAGGTACATGTAATAGCTTGTTATGTAGCAAACATATGGTAATAGTAGAAACATAATCAA
This sequence comes from Dreissena polymorpha, assembly GCF_020536995.1. Classification (NCBI taxonomy): domain Eukaryota; kingdom Metazoa; phylum Mollusca; class Bivalvia; order Myida; family Dreissenidae; genus Dreissena; species Dreissena polymorpha. Next base: position 72,321,184 of record NC_068362.1, on the reverse strand, counting down.
TTTATTTATATGTTCTTGTTTGTTATTGAATCAGGCTCAAATATTGACAACAACAAAAGGGTCCAGTGGCTGAATGGGAAACCGTTTATAAGCCTTGGATTAAAGGTGTATTTTTGTCATCATGGCAAAAATTACCGACCAAACAATAATTCAAGAACTCCAAAGGTATTGTACTATCGACATAAGCTGAAGCAAAGTTGTGCAAATATATTTAGATTTTCATGAAGCACCTTTTTTTATTATCCCCCTGTGAAGGCAGATTGATATTGTTTTGGCATTGTCCGTCTGTCCATCCGTCCTTCCGTTTATATGTGTTTGTGGTAATACTTAGAAATTTTTCTGTTCTTTAACCACAAGGTCTAGAGCATAAATATTCGTATATTTGGCATACCGGTTAATCATTGTCTAGTGTTCCTCTACCAAGATTGCTACAATTATTTCCATAGTCCAGACCTGTGGGCCAATGTGTTTCCCATATATGTATATTGTAAAAACTTAAAAAAATCTCTGAAACCTTAAACATAGATATTTGTTATGGAAGATAGTCAAGTTGACCTCTACCAAGATTCTTTTTAATTATTCTCATTTGTATTTTGTTAAAACTTAAAAAAAAACACATATTTTTCTCCGAAATGAGAATGGCTTGACCATAGTTATTTGGCATGAAGGCATGAAGCATCATCTAGTTTACCTTTACAGTAGTTCCATCCTGTAAAAAAAGCAGGTCATGTGAGCGATATATGGCCATCCTTACCATCTTTTTTCATGATTTAAGGAACATGGATATAGCAACGGTGGGCGTGGTCGTGCTCAGCAAACAAAAAAATTGGGATGCCCAGCAAAGGTGCTGATTAAAGAAGGAGTTATGCTTCCTGTCAGTCATGTATGTATCTGTTCGGAATACTCACATTTGTTAATTGCGCATTTGTAAATTTTACATGGCTTTTTTTGGGGCACCCAATGTGAGCATAGTGAAAGCACTCTCTGTCTGTCCTTCTGAAATTACGTCACACTTTGCGTTTAGGTTTCAAAATGTGGATTTTTTTTGCAATATTGATCATAGCAACTTGATATTTGGCATGCATGTGTATCTCATGGTACTGCACATTTTGAGTGGTGAAAGGTTAAGGTCATCTTTCAAGGTCAAAGGTAAAAATATATAAATTTCAAAGGTGCGCAATAGGGGGCATTGTGTTTATGACAAACACATCTCTCGTAGGTATGTTTTAATGTCTGTTCATTTTCGGCAAAGTGTTACATATGGAACAAACAACACTTACTCAATATTGAATGCAAACATATGATAATTGTGGATACTTTTTCAGCTAATAGAAGAATAATTATCATATCAGTTTGTTTATGTATGTCCCTGAACCTACTACTGAGGCAAATGTTTTTTTACTGGTGTGCAAGAGATTTTGCGCTGCCAACACTAATTTGTTGTACCTTGAGAATATAGACAAAATAAACTTGCCTGATTGGAAGACTTTCTGTAAAGTGAAACTTATTATTAAAACTTTGTTGTCTAAATTGGCATATAAATTGAATGATCCAGTTTTTGAAAATATACATAAAAGGAGATTTCTATTCTAAGTATGCAAATCCCTATTGCAAACAATTGCAATCTTTTTTATTTAAATTCAAATCTAAATTGACATCACTTAACAAATGGAAGACACATTGATGCAATCAAATCTACATTGCATAGTAAATGCATTTGTAGGGAAACATAAATTATTGGTAGTTGTGGTTTTAATATAACTTGTACAAATATGCATTCAAAGTATGTTTACCAAGCCATAAAAAAGCTTAAAAGTTATGTTTTACTCCAGGTACATTTAAGTTATTCTTGTACATGTGGAATTTTTATTATTAAAATTAATAATGTATGGAATTGTAAAAGTTCAAAAGAATTAATAGCACAAGGGACAAAATTGTCACAAAACCAGGTTTTCATTGTGAAAAAAAATCTGATAAAGGGAGACAACTCAAACTGAACTTTTGAAATGAACAAACAAAATTAACCCCCTTTGTAAGTTTGTTTTAAAATAAATCTATTTTTAGTCGTGGCGACCTTGACATTGGAGATTTTGACGTGATTCTTTCGTGTGACACACCGTCCCATGATGGGGAACAAATGTGCCAAATGATTTTAAAATCTCATAATGAATGACATAGTTATAGCCCAGACAAGCTCATTTATGGCTATTTTTTACCTTTGAACTCAAAGTGTGACCTTGACCTTGGGAGATATTGGCGTAATTTTTTCGCGCGACACACCGTCTAATGATGGTTAACAAATGTGCCAAATGATTTTAAAATCTCACAATGAACGACAAAGTTATGGCCCGGACAAGCTTGTTCCGCCCGCCCGCCAGCCAGCCAGCCCGCCAGCCAGCCCGCATTCGCCAATCTAATAACCAGTTTTTTCCTTCGGAAAACCTGGTTAATAAATGATTTACCTCAATGTATTATTCAAAATGAAACAAAAAAGTGTAAGGAAAGTTTTCGTGTAAATATTAGCCCATACAGGATAACACTAAGGCAGAACTGGCAGCATCCCTGTTTGACCTTGCTGCAACAGGAGTGTATACATGCTGCTACTACATGTGTCTACCAGACCTGGAAAAGCACAAGTATCACGAAACAGGCATTGTAAGCATTGTGATCAAAATCTGTATTACTGGTAATATTCCTGTCCATCAAGTATATTTCAAAACATCTGAAATTGACATTAGTTCTTATTATTTAATAACTAGTGTTTTGTTATTATGAAAGAAAAGCATTGCCCAACTTGTGTATAAGTAAGGAATATCGCATACTACAATGTGGTTCACGGATATAGATTGGCAGACTTAAGTCAAATTCATCCCTTGATATTACTTGTAATGGCACTGTGATTAATCCAACTTCTTCAGTCAAATATCTTGAAGCTACCATAGATCAATCTCTGTCTTTCGATACTATGGCACGGTCTGTTTTGCAGAAGGCTAAGCCTGGTTGAAATACTTGTATCATAAAAAGGACTTCCTTACCCAACATACCAAGAAGCTCCTTATTATGTCCTTGATTCAATGTCACTTTGATTATTGCTGTTCAATATGGTACCCCGGTCTTACTCAGGTGTTTAAACATAAGCTTCAGGTTACTCAAAATAAGCTAATTAGGTTTGCTCTTAATCTTGACGCCAGGTCACATGTAAGTCCACAACACTATCGCTCTCTTAATTGGTTACCTGGCAGTAAACGTGTTGACCAGATTATCCTTTGTCATGTTTTCAAGGTCAAAAATGGATTAGCTCCTGATTATATGGGAGAGTCGTTTATCCCCCAGGATTCTGTCCATTCATATAAGACAAGGTCATGTAGTAGGGGTGCTTTTGCAATTCCAAAGGTCAAAGGTTTTGGTTCCAAGTCCTTTTGCTCTCTTGGTTGCTCCTTGTGGAACAGCCTACCTGCTGACATATCCGGTATAAGAAGATTACCTTCATTCAAAATAGCAGTTAAGAAATACCTGATGGACAGTTTATAATTATACCATGTTTATATCATTATTATCTATGTATCGTTTTTGTTTCGGTATAGGAATATTTTAATCAGTTCATCTTGATCTAGTCATTTAATATTATTTTAATTGCTGAAGATGTGATATTGTTTTTATCAGCTTTCCTTTAATTGATATTCAATTCTTTTTTAGGTTTTAAGGACATTGCGTTATGTGAAAGTTTGTGTATTAATTTCAAGTATTTTTTATAGCTTTTTTGTAATCCATCAATATATTTCTTTATATTCCTTTATAGTCTATTCCCTACTGGGAATACAAAATGCCAAACATAGATTTGTACTGTGATAATATAATTTGGCCAATTATCTGTGATATCATTCCATTTAACAATGTGTACTCATATGAACTTTATTTTAAGGTCAAAGTGTAATAACTACTTTTTGTTAGTTAAAAGCTCTCTATGTCATGCCACCAGCACAAAGGACCACAATGGAAATAAGAGTCGCTCTTTTTTGTGTTATCCTTGGTGTTTGGTGTGCATGTCATGGTTTATTTATTCTCATGTGTTCTACTATTCTGTATTATACATGTTGTTTTAAATGTCCATGTATGTGTATTTCATACCGAAATAAATCAATCAATCAATCAATCAGTACTCATAAGAAGGCAAAACATTAATTAAACCAACTTTGTATGGCCCAAATTTTAATGAACTAGAACTCCCTAAGAACCCCTGTGTTTTTGACCCCTGTGTTTTTGACCCCTGTGTTTTTGTTTGAGACGCTACTTAAATATAAATGTAAAGTTTCTTGTGTGTTAACAAATTTATGTCAGGCTTGCAAATGGCATTCAATAAGTTGATATATATTTTTGTTTATTGCCCTTTTAACCTTACCTGTACACTTAAATGCTCATGGTGAGCTTATGTGATTGAGATCTTTATCTGTTGTGCTTCGTGCATTATCCTTCATCACTATATGCCTTGTAAACACATAAAACAATGAAAAAAAAAAGGTTTACAAGTGAAAATGTTTGTTTTATGATTAAAGTTGAATAATTAATTATATATTGGTTAAGTTTGAAAATGGTTCCAGTCCATTTAAAAAACATAGGTCCCATTTCATTGAACCAGGACAGATCTGTAATCAGATACAATTTTTGAATAACCATATATACTTAATACCAACTGTAAAAATGCTATGTGTCCTGAAACCGCAAGGCCTAGAGCATGGCTTGTTGGCATGAAACACCGTCTGGTGGACCTTTACCATTATTGTCCCTAACATCAAATTTTGCCCCACCCTACTTGCACTATACACTTAGGAGTCTAAGGTTGGCAACTAATATTTTGTCATTTTGTGTTTATATATTTATCGGTTTGTATTTAATATTCAGTCTTCAGGCCTGAGTCAAAATATTGACCGGGACTTGTTCATAAGATAAATGAATTGGTCGACGAAGGGGTGTCAGACACAGACGAAATGGAGCGGCGCCTCTGAAGTCATGTTATGGAAACAGAAAATGTTACACCAGCACCAACAAGCAAGAGGTTTTTTCCAAAATCGTACCACGATTCGGAACCACATGCGAAAGACAGAGAAAATGAAACAGGCAAGCATAGACGATGACACAAATCTTGAATGCTTTATAAGTGTAGGATTTTGTTACTGACTGTGAAATCAACATTGTCTTGTGGACCTCTACCAAGTTCCAATGATGCTCCAGGGGTAAAAATAAGCCCCGTCCTGGGAGCAAATGTGTTTTTCCAATATGTCAATTGCAAATATTTAAAAATTCTCCATAGCCCTAAGGCCTAAAGCATGTATATTTTGTATAAAACATTGTCCAGTAGACATTTACAATGTTTCTTTTAATAATGCCTCAGTTGTTAAAATATACCCTGCCATGAGACCAATGTGTGTTCCTTAAATGTATATAGTAAACATCTTTCTTTCTTTTCCGAAATTTGCATTGTGAGCGACCCATGTCCCCTGACCTCTTGTTAAAGTACTGACATTTTTTCTTCTGCATCATTAAAACTACAGTGAACCAATGGTGGATGAAGATTGTGAATGCCCATTGCGATGCAGTTGTTTCAAATGTTCAATCACTTTGAGCGATGCATGGCTTTTGGCAAATGAATGATGTACGACACTCAGCAATGAAAACAACACTTCTATGTGTGTTCAGATTGAATTTCAGTGAATGTGGAAGTGATCAATAAGCAGATTTGCACTTCATTACAACCAGCCTAAGGTAATTGTGGCTGCTGTTATGTAAATGCAAGTCTGTTGTTATCATCATATTGTAATCATACATGTATTGTGTGTTAAAATGCAAGGAGGATAATCACAGGAGGAGGATGCAAGGAGGATAATCACAGGAAGAGGATAATCACAGGAGGACGATAATCTCAGGAGGAGGATGCAAGGAGGATAATCGCAGGAGGGGGATGCAAGGAGGATAATCACAGGATGAGAATGCAAGGAGGATAATTGTATAAAACATTGTCCAGTAGACATTTACAATGTTTCTTTTAATAATACCGAAGTTGTTAAAATGATGTACCACACTCGGCATTGAAAACAACACTTCTGTGTGTGTTCAGATTGAATTTTCAGTGAATGTGAAGTGATCAATAAGCAGATTTGCACTTCATTACAACCAGCCTAAGGTAATTGTGGCTGCTGTTATGTAAATGCAAGTCTGTTGAAATCTTCATATTGTAATTGTACATGTATTGTGTTTGATCTGTTGAAACAGCTGAATAGATGGAAACAAGACAATGCTGGAGATGTTGTTTTCCTGAGAAAAAAAGAAGAAAAGGAGTTTTTTTTGCTGTGTTTATAATGCAATTTATAGTTTTGTCTTTGGATTCAATGTTTCTTGTTGATTTACACATTCAGTTTCAACTGCTAAATGGGTGAAATAAAATGCAAGGAGGATAATCACAGGAGGAGGATGCAAGGAGCATAATCACAGGAGGAGGATGCAAGGAGGATAATCACAGGAGGAGGATGCAAGGAGGATAATCACAGGAGGAGGATGCAAGGAGCATAATCACAGGAGGAGGATGCAAGGAGGATAATCACAGGAGGGGGATGCAAGGAGGATAATCACAGGAGGAGGATGCAAGGAGGATAATCACAGGAGGAGGATGCAAGAACCCTATTCACAGGAGGAGGATGCAAGGAGCATAATCACAGGAGGAGGATGCAAGGAGGATAATCACAGGAGGAGGATGCAAGGAGGATAATCACAGGAGGAGGATGCAAGGAGCATAATCACAGGAGGAGGATGCAAGGAGCATAATCACAGGAGGAGGATGCAAGGAGGATAATCACAGGAGGAGGATGCAAGAACGATATTCACAGGAGGAGGATGCAAGGAGCATAATCACAGGAGGAGGATGCAAGGAGGATAATCACAGGAGGAGGATGCAAGGAGGATAATCAGAATACCAACAAGGACTGTTTGTAAAACATGCATGCCCCCCATATGGGCTGTCCGTTGTAGTGGCAGCTATTGTGTGAATAAGATTTTTGTCCTTTGACCTTGACCTTTGACCTAGTGACCTGAAAATCAATAGGGGTCATCTGCGGGTCACGATCAATGTACCTATGAAGTGTCATGATCCTAGGCAAAAGCGTTCTTGAGTTTTCATCCGAAAATCATTTTACTATTACGGGTCACCGTGACCTTGACCTTTGACCTAGTGACCTCAAAATCAATAGGGGTAATCTGTAAGTCATGATCAATCTACCTATGAAGTTTCATGATCCTAGGCGTATGCGTTCTTGAGTTATCATCCGAAAACCATTTTACTATTTCTGGTCACCGTGACCTTGACCTTTGACCTAGAGACCTCAAAATCAATAGGGGTCATCTGCGAGTCATGATCAATGTACCTATGAAGTTTCATGATCCTAGGCCCAAGCGTTCTTGAGTTATCGTCTGACAACCACCTGGTGGACGGACCGACCGACAGACCGACCGACAGACCGACATGAGCAAAGCAATATACCCCCTCTTCTTCGAAGGGTGGCATAATAAAATGAAAATACAGAAGCAGACCAATACTCGAATTCACAGTAAATGAGATACATCAACGCCTAATTTACCAACTAACAATGATGACAGAATAGATGCTGCAGCCAGAAGGTGACAAGTAAGCGCCACTTTGCAAGGACATATTTAACTTGGTGTTAAAGTATGAAAAACCAAAAGATAGAAGAATGGAAAACATGAAACCAAGATAGAAGGATACTAGGAATCACTAATAGACATAAGGACACTATTACTGTATAGTCAGGATACTGGGAATATTAGTCTCTTTTGGATTTCTTGGATAAACAAATTACATCTTCACACTATAGCAAGGAAATGGAAGGAAACTAGGAACTTCTATTGTAGATAAGATATATGCCAACATAGAAGTAAAAGGATTACAGTGAAAACAGCAAAGACGTGGATACTTGTTGCAGAATGTGTAACATTCAACTATAAGATCATACGCTTGAAAGACAAATTACATTTTAATTCAGGAATGTTTACAATACAAATCTGAAATTGTGTTTGTTTCTCCCACGGTCCTGCATATGTATTTTCTATTACTGTTTGTTATTGGTGTTTGTGTATGGTTATTGGTCTTTTGTTGTGTAAATTTCGAATTAATTTAAGAACTGTGCATGACGAATTTTAGAAAATTGTGGTAGAGGTAGTTAGTTGTTGCAGTGAGGGTCTGAATCTTTTTTGTGTTGCAGTGAGGGTCTGAAATTTGTTAATGACATTTAAAGGAGTGTGTTCACAGATTGATGATTTTTTATGCCACATATATCAAACATAAAAGAATACTGTATGAACGTGAGTTAAATACATGTATAATAACATTTATAAATATACAATTAACAGAGCTAAAGGTAAGCTGTATAATTAAGTAAATGTTCAATTAAAATAGGTGGGTACGCAGTGTTTAAAAACATGTGCGAACTAAAACGGAAATAAAGTTGCTAATACCAAATTGGAATTTAAGTATCAAGAAATACATGTACATGTAAGCATAACGTCAAATATTGTTAGTTCAATGATTTTTTTCACGAGTTATTTGTCTATGAATTTTTTTTGCAATATTCATACAAACTTTCGTTTCTACTGAATTGCAAAGGTAGCTTTATTGTATTGTGATGATAAAAAAGCCCTTACATATATGTTTCATATTCCAACCAGTTTTAACTTGTATAGCCAATATCTGTGACAAAGCCCACTCCTCGAGCATTACTTGTATGTGACAGCCTTTTGTATTATGTATTGTTTTTGTATAATTAAAGATCTATAAATAAATTATTCATATATGTTTGCTATAGTGAATCACTGTTGTGTCTTGAGTATGTATTTATGAGTATGTCTTTTAAACATTTAAAACGTATTTTCTCACTTATTGCAATTTTGTAAAACATAATGATCGGATGATTTGTAACCGAATAAATAATAAAACATTGAGAAGTTTGTGTACGTTAACTTAAGTAAGATCAATTTGAACAATTTTATATTCAGTTTTTGCAACATTCCCCTACATGTATCAGTATGTGTAACATCACTACGGTACATAATATGACCGAAAATGCATTACGTCATTACCTTTAGGACGACCGAAACATAACTATTTAACTTTGCTCTCAAAGGCATAATTAAAGCTAACTAATTATTTCCATCGTGAAACAGCTTCAAACATTTGCCCAATGATATCAATTACATTAGTTAATGTTTTAACTAGTGTAAGCCTATTTATTTTAGCTCGATTACATCAAAAGCCTTAGGTTTATTGTGACACTCGAGTCCGTTTCCTGGGAAGAACTAGTACTTGGTATCTATGGAGGAGATAATGAGAACACTTTCCGAGTAGGGATCATACCCACGAACTCCCGATCGCTAGGCGGACACCAAATCCATTACACTACCGCGACCCTCAATTATATTGTATATTATTGAAACTATTGCAGTATTGCTCTCTCATTATACACTAGCATGTGGTCCTTTATTTATCGCAAGTGACCAATGGCCAAAACCGCACTGCACGATAAAAAAACAGCATTGCACAATACAAAACAACATGCAAACATACTCAAATAAAGCTGGGGTCACCGCCTACCGGCATGTGATTTTTCTAGCTCTTGTCATTTTGCATGTGAATGAATGAAGTATATTGATTGCTGGCCTCGTAAAACACAATTAAAGCATGTGTTTTACCTAACTCTTGTCATTTTGCATGTATATATATATATATATATATATATATATATATATATATATATATATATATATATATATGAAGTATATTGACTGCTCGTGGCCTAAAACACAATTAAACGATATGTTTTTTCTAGGTCTTGTCATTTTGCATTTGAATAAATGAAGTAAATTGACTGCTGGCCTCGTGAAACACAATTAAATGATATGTTTTTTTCTAACTCTTGTCATTTTGCATGTAAATAAATGAAGTATATTGACTGCTGGCCTCGTTCAACACAATTAAAGCACGTGTTTTTTCAAGCTCTTGTCATTGTGCATGTGAATAAATGAAGTACTAGTATATTGACTGCTGGCACCGTAAAACACAATTAAGGCATGTGTTTTTTCTAACTCTTATCATTTTGAATATGAATAAATGAAGTATTATTGACTGCTGGCACCGTGAAACACAATTAAAGCATGTGTTTTTTCTAGCTCTTGTCATTGTGCATGTGAATAAATGATGTATATTGAATAAATGAAGTATATTGACTGCTGGCACCGTGAAACACAATTAAAGCATGTTCTTTTTCTAGCTCTTGTCATTTTGCATGTGAATAAATGAAGTATATTGACTGCTGGCCTCGTGAAACACAATTAAAGCATGTGTTTTTCTAGCTCTTGTCATTTTGAGTTGAAGTAAATTGACTGCTGGCCTCGTGAAACACAATTAAACGATATGTTTCTTCTAACTCTTGTCATTTTGCATTTGAAAAAATGAAGTAAATTGACTGCTGGCCTCGTGAAACACTATTAAAGCAATTTTTTCTAACTCTTGTCATTTTTGGACTCAGATGTTCAATGCAAACGACAGGTTTTTTTCTAACTCTTGTCATTTTGCATGTAAATATATAAAGTATAAAGACCGCTCGTGACCTAAAACACAGTTAAAGCACGTGTTTCTTTCTAAATCTTGTAATTTTTCTTGCGAATAAATTAAGGTTTATTGACTGCTTGCACCGTGAAACACTATTAAAGCAATTTTTTTAACTCTTATCATTTTTGGACTCAGATGTTCAATGCAAACGACAGGTTTTTTTCTAACTCTTGTCATTTTGCATGTACCGTAATTATATAAAGTATATTGACCGCTCGTGACCTAAAACACAGTTAAAGCACGTGTTTCTTTCTAACTCTTGTCATTTTTCCTGTGAATAAATTACAGTTTATTGACTGCTTGCACCATGAAACACTATTAAAGCAATTTTTTCCAACTCTTGTCATTTTTGGACTCAGATGTTCAATGCAAACGACAGGTTTTTTTCTAACTCTTGTCATTTTGCATGTAAATATATAAAGTATATTGACCGCTCGTGACCTAAAACACAGTTAAAGTACGTATTTCTTTCTAACTCTTGTAATTTTTCTTGTGAATAAATTACGGTTTATTGACTGCTTGCACCGTGAAACACTATTAAAGCAATTTTTTCTAACTCTTGTCATTTTTGGACTCAGATGTTCAATGCAAACGACTTTGCGACATCCTTTGCGACAATGCTCCTAACTCTTGTCATTGTGTATGAGCGAGTGTCTAACTCTTTACAAATAAGGCTAACCGATGTCTGTAACACTACATTCACTTCCATGTACAGTACAATTAACACTCACCTGTGCAGTAAACAGATGCAGTAATCTACACTCACCTGGATGTGCGGCATTTGGTTCCATCAAACACTGGTCTATGTGCCAGCTGGGTGTTTCGATTTTAGACAACAAGGTAAATGGCATCTGACATACTGGGCATTGCCTGAAGAAACAAGAGCACTCATCTATTTTCTTTTTAAAGGTGTAGGGACCTATCTCAATTTCTATCACAAAGGAGGGAGGGGTGGAGTGGAGAGGGGTGTATAGTGTGGGGGTGTGGTCATTTATTACATTATCTTCCAAAAATGCAAAAAAATGCAAAAAAAAATTACAATTTTTTTTGGGAGGGGGGGGGGGGTGTTCTCGGGTGGGATGGATGGACGGTATTTCAAAAAAATAAACTCGAACTTGCACTACTCAAAATGTGCAGCTTTATGAGAAGGCCGCTTTGAAATATTTTTTTTTTGAATTTGACCTTGAAGGATGACCTTAACCTTGAAGGATGACCCTGACCTTGAACTTCCACCACTCAAAATGTGCAGCTTCATGATAACGCACTTTCAAATTATTATTTTTTTGACCTTTGACCTTAAAGGATGACCTTGACCTTGAAGAATGACCTTGACCTTGAACTTCCACCACTCAAAATGTGCAACTTCATGAGAACGCCGCTTTGAATTAAAAAAATATTTGACCTTTGACCTTGAAGGATGACCTTGACCTTGAACTTCCACCACTCACAATGTGCAGCTTCATGAGAACGCCGCTTTGATTTTATTTTTTTTATCCTTGAAGGATGACCTTGACCTTGAACTTCCACCACTCAAACTGTGCAGCTTCATGATAACGCCGCTTTGAATTAAAAAAAAAATTGTTTGACCTTTAACCTTGAACAATGACCTTGACCTTTAAAGATAACCTTGAACTTCCACCACTCAAAATGTGCAGCTTCATGTGAACGCAGCTTTGAAATTAATTTTTTTTAACCTTGAAGGATGACCTTGACCTTGAACTTCCACCACTCAAAATGTGCAGCTTCATGAGATACACATGCACGCCAAATATCAAGATGCTATCTTCAATATTAAAAAAGTTATGGCCAATGTTAAAGTTTTCGGACAGACAGACGCCATATATTCGACATTGAAGGATGACCTTCACCTTTCACCACTCAAAATATTCAGATCCATGAGATACACATGCATGCCAAATATCAAGTTGCTATCTTCAATATTGAAAAAGTTATGGCCAATGTAAAAGTTTTTGACAGACAGACACCATAAATTTGACATTTGACCTTGAAGGATGACCTTGACCTTTCACCACTCAAAATTTGCAGCTCCATCAGATACACATGCATGCCGAATATCAAGTTGCTATCTTAAAACGTGAAAAAGTTATGGCCAATGTTAAAGTTTTTTTAGGACGGACAGACAGACTAGACTGACTGACACTGACGGACAGTTCAACTGCTATAGGCCACCCTACCGGGGGGCATAAAAATTAATTTTTTGGGGTTGGGGTGGTGGGTATAGTTTGAGGGTGTGGTGGTCATTTATAAGATGATCTTTAATTTAAACAAGATGTGTTTGTGAAACACTATGTCCCCCTATATGATGTTTGACCTTGTAGGATGACCTTGACCTTGTGAAGGATGACCTTGACCTTTCACCACTCAAAATGTGCAGCTCCATGAGATACACATGCATGCCAAATATCAAGTTGCTATCTTCAATATTGCAAAAGTATTCATAAAATAAGCGATTTGGGCTACATATATTTGACCTCTGACCTTGAAGGATGACCTTGACCTTTCACCACTCAAAATGTGCAGCTCCATGAGATGCACATGCATGCCAAATATCAAGTTGCTATCTTCAATATTGCAAAAGTATTTATAAAATAAGCGATTTGGGCCACATATATTTGACCTCTGACCTTAAAGGATGACCTTGACCTTGACCTTTCACGACTCAAAATGTGCAGCTCCATGAGATACACATGCATGCCAAATATCAAGTTGCTATCTTCAATATTGCAAAAGTATTCATAAAATGAGCGATTTTGGCCACATATATTTGACCTTTGACCTTGAAGGATGACCTTGACCTTGACCTTTCACCACTCAAAATGTGCAGCTTCATGAGATACACATGCATGCCAAATATGAAGTTGCTATCTTCAATATAGCAAAAGTTATTGCAAAATGTTAAAGTTGGCGCAAACAGACAGACCAACAGACAGACCAACAGACAGGGCAAAAACAATATGTCGCCCACTACTATAGTGGGGGACATAAAAAAATAATGGGGAGATTGAGGGGGGATTCGGGGGGGCGTTGGGGATGGTTTGGACGGAGTCAATTGTGGTATGTAAGCTAAGAGTTGTTTTGTCAAAGTATCAATCAAATCTAATCATAAATAAAGAAGTTATGGCAATTTTAGCAAAATTTAATAATTTGACCTTGAGAGTCAAGGTCATTCAACGGTCAAGGTAAAATTCAACTTGCCAGGTACAGTACCCTCATGATAGCATGAAAGTATTTAAAGTTTAAAAGCAATAGCCTTGATACTTTAGAAGTAAAGTGGATCTAAACACAAAATGTAACCATATATTCAATGTTACTAAGCCAAAAATGGGCCATAATTCCATAAAAATGACAACCAGAGTTATGCAACTTGTCCTTTACTGTCCCCTTATGATAGTTTGCGAGTGTTCCAAGTATGAAAGCAATATCTATGATACTGTCCCGTAATCGTTCATAGTTCAAGGACGACACATCGTTACTAACAATGTTCATTACTCTTAAATTACCGGTGTGTAGCCTATCATTCAATATCTCGTCATGCGCGAATTGCCAAGATGACGAGTTTTGCATTAACTACCATTTTCTCGTGTCACGCATGGGACAAGTCGGTCCCTCTCTATTAATGTTTGTTTCTCTGCATAATATAGGATAAAATATTCAACAACACCATATATCAGTTTCTAGTCCAATTTAATGACTGATTTAACTAATATTTCAGTTATCCAAATATGTTGTGATTGCTACATGATCGTATCTTTCTCGATCTGTACGCCTCCAAGTCTAAACGCTAACTCCTATTTCCCTCTAACATCTACCCCGTGAAACTCAGTTATCAATCCCATTGGTCAGTGTTCTATGCGTGGTTGTTTCTGATTGGATGGATTACTTAAAATACTGAATCAATGAAGCCCTGGGAACAGGATAAACAAACCACCCAAATATTAACAAGCTTTATCCAACCTTTTGATGAGAGATTTAACTGAATAAACACTTTTGCCTGACCAATACAAACATACCCGGCCTTGTGTCAACTATACTATTCTTTAATCTCTCCCTCATCCATAAGCTTATTTGAACGTATGTGCACTTTGTGACTGTCATGTTTACTGGCCCTTTTGATAAAATTTTCAATATTTCTTATATAAGGTAAACCAACATAGTCCACCTACAATTTCTAACCATAATGTGACAATACTTTAGGGGTTAAGTGGACCAAAACACAAAACTTTACCAAATTTTCAAGTATAAATGACCCATAATTCCGTCAAAATGCCAGTCAGAGTTACATAACTTTGCCTGCACAGTCCCCTTACGATAGTTAGTAAGTGTTGCAAGTGGGAAAGCAATGGCTTTGATACTTTAGGAAAAAAGTGGACCTAAACACAAAACTTAACCAAATTTTCAATTTTCTAAGTATAAAAAGGGCCAATAATGCTGTCAATATGCCAGTCAGAGTTACATAACTTTGCCTGCACAGTCCCCTTAGGATAGTTAGTAAGTGTTGCAAGTATGAAAGCAATGGCTTTGATACTTTAGGAAAAAAGTGGACCTAAACACAAAACCTAACCAAATTTTCAATTTTCTAAGTATAAAAAGGGCACATAATTCCGTCAAAATGCCAGTCAGAGTTACATAACTTTGCCTGCAAAGTCCCCTTACAATAGTAAGTAAGTGTTGCAAGTATGAAAGCAATGGTTTTGATACTTTAGGAAAAAAGTTGACCTAAACACAATACTTAACCAAATTTTCAATTTTCTAAGTATAAAAAGGGCACATAATTCTGTCAAAATGCCAGTCAGAGTTACATAACTTTGCCTGCACAGTCCCCTTATGATAGTTAGTAAGTGTTGCAAGTATGAAAGCAATAGCTTTGATACTTAAGGAATAAAATGGACCTAACCACAAAACTTAACCAAAATTTTCCATTTCTAAGTATAAAAAGGGCACATAAACTTGTCAAAATGCAAGCCAGAGTTATCTAACTTTGCCTGCCCAGTCCCCTCATGATAGTAAGTAAGCGTACCAAGTTTGAATGCAATAGCATTGATACTTTATGAGAAAAGTGAACCTAAACGCAAAACTTAACCGGACGCCGACGCTGACGCCAAGGTGATGACAATAGCTCATTTTTTTTTTTCAAAAAAAAGATAAGCTAAAAATCATTTTTCCACAGTTTATATGTTGTTTTTTTACAAGCTTAAGAAACCTTTATTAATTTCCCACGTTTCTGCATAACTTGTCAATCTCAAAATATAACAAGATGTGTTTGTGAAACACTATGTCCCCCCCATATATTTGACCTTTGACCTTGAAGGATGACCTGGACCTTAACCTTTCACCACTCAAAATGTGCAGCTCCATGAGATACACATGCATGCCAAATATCAAGTTGCTATCTTCAATATTGCAAACGTTATGGCCAATGTTAAAGTATGAGGCAAAAAAAACAAAAACAACTCAACAAATCAACAGACAGGGCAAAAACAATATGTCCCCCAGTATAGACTGTTGGACATAAAAAAACTTTGTTAACTCCAGATTACACTGAAATAAAATACATGCAAGAGTTAAGGGTATTCAACTATAAAGGTGTCCATACCAAGAAATTTGAAAGATTTTTAACATGAGGCCATGATGACCCTAAAGTTACATACTGGAAAACATCTATTTTCAAAAAGTGAGTTTTGACCCCCATTTGACCTAAATTCAAATACCGGTATGGTTTTCATATTGTACTCATGAACATTAATTCTGATCAAGTTTCATCAAGACCGAGTTATAAATGACACTTTCAGCCTAAACTGGATGTTTGCTATGAAGAGGCTACCATTAAATGAAACATTACAATAAAAGCGCAAAATGTTAACGTTGTATGTCCCTGATAAGCCTGTGTGGCTAATCTGTGATCAAACTTTACGCACATGCATTTAACTCCCTTTTCACAGAGCAAGGCCCATATACTGTCTTTTTAATTGGCTTACAGTAAAAGTTGACTTTTGGAATAATTCTCAAAATTTACAAATTTTGCAGAGTTGTACACTGACAGTAGTTAGGAATGTTGACAAACATGGCATGATTGCTTCCAGAAATATCAGGAACTGGTACCCACAAAATAAGGTTGTGCAAACTGCAACAGCTACATTCTTTGGAAGCAAAATTTTCCTGGTTTCCTTGCTGTCAATCTTTTGTCAAGTCAGTTATGATGAGATTGTTTCTTATGAGGCATGTATGATATCGGCGGTACAATATTTTCAAGCTTCCATAGAAATTCGATTTTACGATGCTTTATTAAGGCTTTACTGTATGAACACTCTTTCAATATCCACTTAAATTTAAACTTAGGGATAAATGCCTTCTATTCATACTATCGTTACATATATTAGCACATCAGGTTATGTATGAGAAACCCGATGAACAATTCAAGAGAGACCACTTAAAATATGATTCTAAAGTTGTCTTGTTCTCCCACTTACAATGTTTCTAATGAACATTTGAACAAATAGTTTTGAGATTCAACAAATTTCAATTTCACTGAGCGAAATATCCAGTTAAACTTTTTATTCAATGTAAATAAACGGTGAAAAAAGCATAAAATAGAAAATTTGTTGGATTTGATGGAATATCGATTTTAATTCACTCGTGATCATAGAAAAATATATTTTCAGCCACGCGTGAAAATATTATTGTATATGATCACTCGTGAAATAAAATTGATATTCCCATCGAATCCAACAAATATCCTCATACAAATATAGACACAACTTCTGACCAAATTTGTTGAAGATCTGATGAAAACTACTTTAATAAGAGAGCGGACACCATGCTAAATCCTTGAAATGCACTAAGTGACCCCATGGCCTAGTTTTTGACCCAGCATGACCCATATTAAAACTTGACCTAGATAATGTCTTGACACAAAATCTTACCAATTTTGGTGAAGATCGGATGAAAACTACTTCAATTAGAGTGCGGACACAATGCTTAATACTTGAAATGCACTAAGAGACCCCATGATGTAGTTTTTGACTCGGCATAACCCATATTCAAACTTGACCTAGATACAACTTCTGACCAAGTTTGGTGAAGATCAGGTGAAAACTATTTGAAATAGAGAGCGGAAACTGCTGTGGACACCGGCCGTCCCCCCCCAATTGCCCGCCCGCCAAGGGTGAAACTATAATACGTTCCGTTTTGAAAAACGGGCGTATAAAAAATGTAGGAGTTGCACTCATATGCTTTCATAATTATGTAATTGTCTAGAACAAAGGCCAATAACCTCTTTACAAAAAAAATGCAATCTTATTTCTTGACAGATTATTGTTTCGGAAAAAATTGACAAAAATTGCATGAACGTTTTTAAGAACAAAAAGCCCCTTAATATTGACAAACTGCTATTACCTTACCCCGAATATGGGGTAATTTCTTTAAAGATAAAACATATTTGAATTTTGAATTTAACCTATCAAACCTTTTCGTTGAAATTGGCTTACCAAAAACTTAAACCTGACTACACTGTATGTAGTGATTTTGTAATTGTTAAAGTGTAAAATTGCTTCTAATTTCGACAAATTAAAACTTGGCCTCATAGGGGTTTTATTATTACAAGGAATACATTTCCTAAGTTTGAATAAAATCCCTCAAGCCATTCCAAAGGAACTATATAAGGTTATAAGAAAACTTAACTTAGCTCGGACGCTGAGGCAAGGGCAAGTAGAAAAGCTTGACTTTTCTTTGAAAAGTCGGGATAAAAAATGCACAAGCACAATTCAGTATAATGTATAAAGATCTATGCATTTGTATTTAAATCAGTACTCTGACAAGTAATGGAGTACATGGTCTTTCACGTTTTTGTTTATGGAAAGACAATCTTTTTCCTGACTACAGTTAACCTCCTCTACTTTGTTGCAGGAAGAAGAATTCTTAATAATTTCAGTTCTACCTTTTACTATTTGGGGTCTGTTCTTCTTTTATGGCTGGTGTAGGTTCTTTAGCAATTTTTTTCCTTTTAGTTTTCTGCTTGTTTTTTTCTGATTTAATATCCCGCTGTACACCTTCTTCTTGTTTAATATGTTTTTGAGGCAAAGGCTTTCTTCTACTTGTGACTGGTCTTTTAGATCCAACAGATGAACTCTGTAAATAGATAAACAACTACAGTTAATACAAAATGTATGTCAAAAAATGCCTGATCCATGCTTTAACGTAACTACACAGAATCTGGATCTTATTTGTGTGTACAGATGTCTCAAACATATACTGGTTTACTTTTAAAAAAATTCCTGAGAAGAATGCTCATGCAAACATAAATTGAAGTAAAGCTCACCAGTCATATTGGATGGGGACAAATAAATCTCTCCCAAATTATTACATGTACTACCCAGTGAATTGCGTACATGTACCTATTTGAGCCCTGGACAAAAACTCAGTTGCCAAAAAAATTGATGTGGTGAAGAAAATATGCATGCAAAACTAAAAGATGAGCAATCAAAGTCAATCTTTATTTTTTGTTTGATTTTTCTTTTTTGCTATTGATACTACAATACTGACTGTATATAAACCGATTGTTAAGCATTATTAGTTGTGTGCACTTTAACCTTTTCCCACTTAGGAGCAAAGTGACAATGGCTATATGCAAACAGCATAAAACCATAACAGCCTGCAAGTAACACGGCCAGATTCAAAAGTATTTGGCGGCCGCGTCATGTGTTCACTCGGCGGCTGCGTTGTGTGTTCACGCGGCGTATCAACGAGGCATGCGGCATCAAGCCACGCAACAATGCTGAGTCTGCAGGGTTTTTTTTGGCCCGATTTTATAGCCGAAATCCGGCTATGTTCCCAATCCCAAAAAGTATACTTTTTTCCCAAAATGTGGCAAAAAATTCCCAATTTCAAAAAAAAAAAAAAAAAAAAAAAAATTTTTTTTTTTTTTTTTTTTTTTTAGAAAGAAGTTTTATGTGTATTTTATCTCAATTTAAATTCAATTACATCTAACAAAGTTTTATATGATTTTTTTCTTTTAATTTGAATGATTGTAAAGAGTTAAATCAAATTTAGTATTTCCCTAATTAGTGGACTTTTCGTGTGGAAAAAAAGGCTAATGAATTTATTTTCCCAATTTCATGAAAATGCCGATAAAATTCCCAATTCCAAAGCCATGGGCTATCTTCCCAAAAAGTGGAAAAAAAACCCTGGTCTGTATTAACCTCGCATACTTTCGCGGCATTAATCCGCCGCATACATACGCAGATAATGTTGATAATTCAGGGCACACCACGAGAAGGTTAGAGTATAAATATAATCAGTTGCAATTATCCAACTCCCAGCTATTGCTCATTTGTTCATTGTCGGCTCGGGTACTATTTAAATGTAACCCAGGTTCTCTTAAGTATACTTAAATGTACCCCTAATATGGAAAACATACTAAAATGTACCCTGGAATTTTAGGGCTAAATTTGTCATTATTTTTTTCCAAATTAATAATGTTAATATTCATGTCAATATTTTGTTAAATGGCCTCTATATTATCAAAACTTTCACTCAAAATGAATTTTGTGGCAGGTTTTGTTTTGAAAGAGAATTGTGTTTCATATTCCTAAGGTGTTTTATGACATCGGAATTTGGGCGAAATAAAATTCATGTAGTCTCATTGCCTGGCCACGTTTCAGTATAATTTCTGTACCCGGGGTACATTTTAATATACCTTAGAGTACCCGGGGTACATTTAAGAAGTAAATGACCAATTAATCAGTAATATAAGCCTCAAAAACTATTTTCTGGCATAAATAAACACAAAAAGATCATAAATATATCCACAGTTCACAAAATAAAAAATGTATTTGATATGGTGGGATCACAAAATAATGATATAAATCCAAGTTTTAAACATATTGACGGTTCATGGAAATTTGTCATTATTTGCAATGGTGGCAGCAGAGTATTCCGAATGTGAAAACAGTGTTCTCTAGAAATTTTTTTAGTAGTCAGTTATATTTTCAAAGTAGCCAGCGACAAGGCAATAAAACAGGTGTTTTTGCGCCATTTCAATTGATTTTTTTGGGAAAAGTACATGTAGCTGGCATCTAGAATAAATATAACCGGTTAAATTGCCAGCTGCCAGTGCTTCCAGAGAACACTACTGAAAATATGCAACATTTTACATTGAAGCTCTCCTGATTCCTGCGCAAGATAGATGGTGTGTCTAATCAAACAATCATGATACATCAACTATCTTTGGAACCGCAGTTACGATGGATTGAATCGTCAATCTAAATGTCGGCTTTCTGTTTGACACTGTTTTTACCAAGTTTTTGTTTAGCATTTCTCCACAAAAGACATGCAAAGTGACGTCGATGGTAACATTTCATGTTTGTTATGATTTATTATGTTGATTGAACTTGATTTAACCATTTCCCACTTGGAAGCAAAGTGAAAATGGCTATGTGCAAACAGGATAAAACCAGAACAGCTTGTGAGTAACTGTCAGTCTGTTCAGGTTTTATGCTGTTTGCTGCTCATCAGTATTTAAGGTTTGGAGAAGAAGCCCACAAAATTTGAATCAAGTAATAAGGTCTTAAAACAAGAGCACCGCCTTGCGGGTCCAGACCGCTCATCTTTTTTCTTTTTAAAGGTGAAGGGACTCTCAATTTCAATCACAAAGGAGGGAGGGGTGGAGTGAAGAGGGGTGTATAGTGTGGGGGTGTGGACATTTATTACATCATCTCCCAAAAATGCAAAAAAAAATGCAAAAAAAAAAAAATTTGGGGGGGGGGTGGGGTGGGAGGGGATTCTTGGGTGCGATGGTTGGACGGTATTTCAAAAATAAAATAATAAAAATAAATTTGTGTTTTTTAACCGTTTCAAAAAAAATAAAATTGGAGGATTTGGAGGGGGGGGGGGGGGGGGGGGGAGGGAAGGAGGGTATAGTGTGAGGGTGTGGTGGTCATTTCTGAGATGATCTTAAAAAAAAAAAAAGAAAAAAAAATTAGGGGGGGGGGGGGGATTAAAGTTACTATAAGTAAAACAAGAGCACCGCCTTGCGGGTGCAGACCGCTCATCTATTTTCTTTTTAAAGGTGAAGGGACTCTCATTTTCAATCACAAAGGAGGGAGGGGTGGAGTGAAGAGGGGTGCATTGTGTGGGGGTGTGGACATTTATTACATTATCTTCCAAAAATGCAAAAAAAAGGAAAAAAAAAAATCGGGGGGGGGGGGGGTGGGAGGGGTGGGGGGGGGAAAGGGGGGGGGATTCTTGGGTGCGATGGTTGGACGGTATTTCAAACATAAAATAATAAAATGAATATTTGTGTTTTTTAACCGTTTAAAAAAAAAAATGGGAGGGGGGTGAGGTGGGGGGGGGGGTATAGTGTGAGGGTGTGGTGGTAATTTGTGAGATGATCTTAAAAAAAAAAAAAAAAAATAAATAAATTTAGGGGGGGGGGGGATTCGGGTGGGGGGAGGGGGGTGGGGGGATTCTTGGGTGCGATGGTTGGATGGTATTTCAAACATAAAATAATCAAAATAAATAGTTTTGTTTTTTAACCGTTTAAAAAAAAAATTGGGGAGGGGGTGGGGGTGGGGGGGGTATAGTGTGAGGGTGTGGTGGTCATTTGTGAGATGATCTTAAAAAAAAAAAAAAAAAAATAGGGGGGGGATTCGGGGGGGGGGGGGGGGGGGGATTCGGGGGGGAAGGGGGGTGATGGTTTAGGTGGAGTCTATTGTGGTATGTCAGGTAAGAGTAGTTTTGTCAAAGTATCAATCAAATCTAATCATAAATAAAGAAGTTATGGCAATTTTAGCAAAATTTAATAATTTGACCTTGAGAGTCAAGGTCATTCAAAGGTCAAGGTAAAATTCAACTTGCCAGGTACAGTAACCTCATGATAGCATAAAAGTATTTGAAGTTTGAAAGCAATAGCCTTGATACTTAAGAAGTAAAGTGGATCGAAACACAAAATTTAACCATATATTCAAAGTTACTAAGTCAAAAAAGGGCCATAATTCCGTAAAAATGACATCCAGTTATGCAACTTGTCCTTTTACTGTACCCTTATGATAGTTTGCGAGTGTTCCAAGTATGAAAGCAATATCTATGATACTTTAGGGGTAAAGTGGACCAAAACACAAAACTTAACCAAACTTTCAATTTTCTAAGTATAAAGGGCCCATAATTCCGTCCAAATGCCAGTCAGAGTTACATAACTTTGCCTGCACAGTCCCCTTACGATAGTTAATAAGTGTTGCAAGTATGAAAGCAATAGCTTTGATACTGTAGGAATAAAATGGACCTAAACACAAAACATAACCAAATTTTCAATTTTCTAAGTATAAAAAGGGCACATAATTCTGTCAAAATGCCAGTCAGAGTTACATTACTTTGCCTGCACAGTCCCCTTATGATAGTTAGTAAGTGTTGCAAGTATGAAAGTAATAGCTTTGATACTTAAGGAATAAAATGGACCTAAACACAAAACTTAACCAAAATTTTCAATTTTCTAAGTATAAAAAGGGCACATAATTCTGTCAAAATGCATGCCAGAGTTATCTAACTTTGCCTGCCATGTCCCCTCATGATAGTAAGTAAGTGTAGCAAGTTTGAATGCAATAGCATTGATACTTTCTGAAAAAAGTGGACCTAAACGCAAAACTTAACCAAAATTTTCAATTTTCTAAGTATAAAAAGGGCACATAATTCAGTCAAAATGCACGCCAGAGTTATCTAACTTTGCCTGCCCAGTCCCCTCATGATAGTAAGTAAGTGTACCAAGTTTGAATGCAATAGCATAACTTAACCGGACGCCGACGCCGACGCCAAGGTGATGACAATAGCTCATTTTTTTTTTTCAAAAAATAGATGAGCTAAAAACTGTAACTTTCTAAGGGACTAAAAATACGTATCTAAGTGGTAAAGGGTGTAAGACATACATGAGATATATTTTTTTACATAAAATTTGCCTTTATCAGGAAGGAAGTTGAGCTGTATGTACCTACTCATTAAAGCTCAAAGCATTCAAGAAGAACTAAATTATAAGGAACAACTATCTATGTGATTTCATTTTTTATGACAAAGAAATTTTGAAACAATAAAAGGAAAACATATGTTACATTTCTGCACAAATGCACTGGTACAGTCCAGTTACCATTACTGGATCAGTAGCATAATAAAGTTGTGCTGTTGAAAAGCAAAAAATGTTTGACACTTAATTACACAAGTTTAATAAAATATTACGATTGCTTACTGTTAAAACAAAACTTGTTTAAGAATGCAGACAATATCTTTTT
This sequence comes from Dreissena polymorpha, assembly GCF_020536995.1. Taxonomy (NCBI): domain Eukaryota; kingdom Metazoa; phylum Mollusca; class Bivalvia; order Myida; family Dreissenidae; genus Dreissena; species Dreissena polymorpha. Next base: position 72,297,226 of record NC_068362.1, on the reverse strand, counting down.
GTGGCACGCTTTTTCACAGCTGAATTGATGCATTAACCAATCAGTTGTAGCCATAACGGAACACCTGATCAAAACCATTAAGGGGGCAACTCGAATGCTATTTGAACTGTTAAAACAAGAAACTTGTACTTGTAAACTGTGATTAAAACATTGTATCAGTGCCCCAGATAAGCTGCATATCTGCGTCTTTCACCCTATTAAAATGATTAAAAATGCAAAGAAATACAATATCATGCGTAATGAAAATGCAACAACCAATTTAACTTTTACGCAAATTCCTAAAGTTGATGCCTACGATACAATAGCTTCATTCGAAAATTCTTTGCTCATATTCGGTTTATCCTCTTTGCAATTATTATCGTAATAAGACGTCGCTTTTATTCAGCAAGCTTCTGGATGAAGGAGCAGGACAACAGTCAAAGTTATTCAAACACTCTGTGAACTAGATTTCATATTTAATTACAGCATCTGACCAAATTACTTACGACATACATGCGTTTTAAGGTAAGAATTTTTATAACTCATTTCACCTTATTTCAAGACCGAAATCACCCCATTTTTTTTAAATCAATGGGTGAAAACCCTATTTCCCAAATCATTATCTGGGGCATTGATTGCATTAAGTTTATATTCTAATAAACAGTAATTATGTTGTGTTTTATATAGTATTTTACATTTTGCACGCCCTGGAAATAAAACAGCAAAGTCTGCACTAGACTGGAAAAACCCACCAACCATTTTTACATGGCCAATTTTATCAATCAATGGTAGTTTCATTCCATTCAAAACAATGCTATGTTATGTGATTTTTAAAGGATAATCAATTGGTCAGCTTTGTTTTAGCAGCACATAAGTGGGTTTCTCCACAGGCTAAATAATTTAGAGAAATATATATGGTTTTACTTTGAATTTCATCAATATTTAATATGAAACACAAATAAAACGTAAATATACCAATCTATTGAGATCATTTGTTATTGGAAAAATCAACAAGATTTGCATACAGTTAAATATATGAACATGTATATATATAATCAATGGGGCAACAATTAATAAAAAATAAATAGACAACAGTAAACTATAAGCAAGCAAAACAAAACTAAAACAACTGAACACACAAACATAAAATAACATCACAAAATACAAAAATATCAATGTAAAATAGCATAACATCATACAAAACATTGATAATATAATTATATAATATTAAAAATGATGACTGATTGAAACAAGTACATGTTACAAATAAAAGAATTGAATGACTTATCTTGAAAAGTAAAGTATTTTTTTGAAATAATGCATTTCAAAGAGTTATGACTTATTAAAAGTGCTGCATGTTATAAGGACTCAACTTGAATGACTCAGTTCAACAGAAAACTGAAAGCTTCAAATGATAAAAGACTTATGACTAATTATTAAAAATGCTGCATAGTAAGTAGGCTTTTTGAAAGACACGGGCTCACAAATAATGTTGATACTTATATTGATGCTTGAAAGGTTTAAATTACAGTCTTGGTCTTAAAACATATTTTTGTTGGTTAATTTTATTTACCAAAGGTTGCTATAAAAATGAATGTAATTATCTACGACAAATAGCACAGACCATAGCTAGGTGTAAATAAGCATTTAAAATATTGAAAGACAATTATATTAGTACTTATGTAATGTATATGTTACACATTCAGCACTCTTGATAAGGATTCACAAATAAGTAATGGTACTCCTAAAAACTAAAGAAAAAGGAGTAACAAAGAAAAAGAAGGAGTATTTTTTAATAGTATTATATAGGCAGAATCTATAGTGGGGTTTGCGACACACACAAAAAAAGATTATAATTATTTAACCATACTTTTATTGACCCCTGTGTTTATTGCATTCACACTCTATTTTTGTGATTGACATTGTTAAGGTAATAGATGCCAAAACAGCAAACAATGTAAATGTTAACTCTATGTTAACTGATTCTTGCTTCAAATAAACAGTGATAATTTATTTTGTGTTGACTCTTTGTCTCAATAAAAAGGGTGCTAAAATTATGCAGCATGTACAATGTCGCGTCATGTGCATAGAAAGCGTGGGTGTATTGAGCGTTGTATTATCAAGCACACACCACGTCAAGCGATTTACGCATGTTCAGTGGCAATATTTTATCAAATTTATAAATAGTCACTTATGCCAAAATTGATAAGATACTAATGAAAAATGACAACGTTTGTTAAGAAATTATTGAGCACCTTTATCGTCAATATTTACCAGAAAGAGCTTATAAAAATGGGATTTTCGGGTAATGAATAGAAACTTGAAAAGTAGTAAGCATACAGTAATAGAGTCGGGTTGATACGGATGCATTGGGGAATGGTTCAAGTTGGGATGTTACTATCTTCGCGGGAAATTTTTTAATCAATTATCAAAATATGGTTTTCTTGAAGAGTAATAGCGCACCAAATGAAGTATTTTGACGTTGTTTTTCTTAGAGTTATAACGCACCACAGAACGTCAATTGACACGTAAAAAAAATCAACCCCGAAGCCACCCCTATAAGCCCCGGGGCGCCTGAAAAAATTCCTGTGGAGAGCACTGTATATGCACATAGATATTAAATTAATAAATGAATAGGATCTACACATGACAAGCATTCTTATCTACATGGTTTGTATACTCCCGGTCAATAAGAAAGTAAGAGTCTGTGACAGGGTGTTTAATTTCATAAAAATGGTAACCCTAAATAACTCATTAACTGAATTTTCATTCATGATAGTTGCTGGAATGCTTTGATGTTGATGGAAAGTGCTTGAGTGACTGGTGGCTACAACCCTTAGCCTCCTCTTCTGTGGCTACCTGAAACTGAAAAATACATACATATAATAAATATTAATAGCTTTGTTAAACATGAATTATACCCTAACACTTCTTAGCCATGTTCAATGACAAATAACTCAGGGATGTGAGGGGATGCAACATTTCCTTCACATCTACAATTCATGGTGATTACATAATTGAAGTTTCAATTTAATCTCTTTGGAAATATGGACAAATTTAATTAAATACTAACATTTTATGCCAACACCCAAACAAGAGTTTGTTGTTGGCAATGTATTTAAATCTAACAGTTAATGTTGATGCTGTTGAAAATTTTAATAAGTAGGCCTACATGGATATCATACAAAAATCTATTGAAAACATGCACTATTGGTCTTTTTAGTGATGAAGCTAGTCCATATAAACTACTCCTATAGCCTTTGATAATTTTTGCTATGACTGCTCTAATGATGAAACCATTTTCCATCAATAACTCTACACTGTTATGCATTTATAATTTATTAATAAACAGTATATGTTAACCATAATTTTATTTATATGTATCATACACAGTAAGCTCTTTTTTTTTTAATTCTCCATATTAAAAGATTATACAATTCCCTTACAGTCTTAACACGTAATTTTAAGGCAAAAAAAAAGTTTGTTTCAGGTTACGGGCTCAAAAAAATGAGGGTCGGTAGGTCGGGAATTTTTTTTTTACTGTAGGATCTGATATTAACTGGTGGCAACAGTGTGAATCAGATATGTGTCAAGCGCATGTCACTATCAATTGATAATTTCAGGGGTTTATTGCAGTATTATGGCTTTGTTTTACCTACATCCACCACATTAATTGGTCGGAACAGCGTACTTCTCCGCGATAAAACCATGGCAAGTTACGACGTAAGAGACTGATGATAGTCAACTGGTGTTATGACCTCCTGGAAATTGTGCTTTTAATGCATAATGTTATCAAAAAAATTTTTTTGACAGGTAAAGCGTATTAACAAATCAATATTTAAATTCATAACAAATATAACACAAGTATAAATGTTCCGTTTAATTCCCAAATGAGAAAAATAATTTGTAATCCAAAACACACTTCTGATTTTTTAATGTTAACATGTTTACAAATGCTTCCAATAATATAGTCATCATGTATATTCCCCGACAAAAGAGCGCTAAAATTATGCGGCAATGTACCAGGTCAAGGTATACACATGGAAAGCATGCGTGTATTGATTTTTCATACAAACTTTGTAGCGCAGAGAACATTGAATTCTGTTGATTTCGGCTAAGTTTCTTTGGTATTTTTTAACACAATTATATTGTGAATAATTTGATATTTCCTCTAAATTAATTTCAAATCAGACACGCCGTATCTTTATCGTTACGGTCTTTAAGTTAAGTAATTATTGAAACAATAATTGTCCTGGTATACTGATTCAAGAGAACATCTGGACGGAACTGGATTAAGTGTTGGGCATTATAAAAACACCCATAGCACATCTACTGACCTATTGTGTAAACCGCTGTCTGCGGTGTTTGGACAAAAGAGATTAACATGTGTTAATGCAACTCTGCTGATTTGGTCCATAATTACCGGTCATACATTGTTTTGAATGTCATTATTTAAATCAATACATTTGCAATCTAAATCGCGGCTGAATAGTGTAAAATGTGATTTTTTTGGTTTTTTTTAAGGCCCAGGGATCTCTGCCTGGTCTGGGGGGAACAGTACCTGTACCCTCAGGTGAGGGAAAATTAGCGTCGTTTGTTTAAAAAGGGGGGATTTTCCACCAATTAATTATATGAATACAAAATATATACTTTTTACATCATTTATTGGTCTGTATTATCTTCTTACTGCCTGCAGTTTAAAACTTAAAAACATTTCAATTCATTACATGGTAGGTGGGGTAATGACATCGGTGAATCGATAATTGTTTGGGTGTCAATTTCAGTACGAGACAGTGTCTCGTCATTTTCATTACATTTCGGAAGCGGTAACATTCACAGCGTCATGGTATCAACATATAGTTGATTTTTATTTGTTTTGCTAAGTTCTGTCTCGTCATCGATTTCATAACCGTTACTTTAAATCTGACTAAGCGTTTTCTGGTTCAATAAAATGTCAATTTTCTTGCATGAATTAGAAATGGTTTTCATAATTTTCTTTAGATATGATTTTTTATTATGCGACTTGACATAAAAAAGAACAAATGTATCCAAATATAAGCTTTGGTTCCCGAATAATCACTGGCCTTTCAGCTATTTTCATTTATGCTGTATTTTTTAACCACGTGTTGTTATTGAATCAAAAACGGGTACCAGTTAAAGCAGGTGTGCAAAAAGGTTACACAGGACTAAGATATTTTCGTCTGAAATGGGGGAAAAATACTTTTTGACAGGGGAATTTGGGGCCAAATGTCGGCCCCACAAATTGCAGATCGAGAGCCCTGAGGCCTAATGTCATTAACGAAATTTGATGGCTTTTCAAACATTTGAGAAAGCCCCTTTTACTAGTGTTAACTTGACACGCTTAATCAGCTATTGCCCTTATTCTTTATTCCCTCTATGTTGTTGTAGCATCTCAATAGAAACAAAACAAAACTGCAATGGTGTTTTGCAGGTAGAAAGACTACTAAATGGCCTTTGAATATATATGCATATACTTCTTACTTACCAACCTAGTTATAAACTTTCACCAGGGTAAATGTCCAACCTCGTTCTCGAAACGAGACGGAAGTAAACAAAGTCGTATGCAGCAAAACACGCCAAAAATGTTGCCAAAGAGATGCCCGATTCTGATACAAATATCACGTGTTTTAAAGAAATTGCATTGAATATGCCATCTGCAAAGTATCATCTAAAAATGATAACTTTTAATCCTGATACGCATTCTTGAAAATCAAAGTGATCCGCTATTGGTAATGATCCGTTAATGATAACTTGACTGGAAATCCTCAAGCTAATTTTACACATTTACATGTAAACAAAAGCTTATGTAATAAAACTTGAAAACAGCTTTAGACATGTTAAAATAAACGGATTATTATAATTTCTTATTTTCACTTGAAGAAAATTAAACAGAAGCATGCAATTCAAAAGAACAACCCACAGTTTCTGAAACTACATTTTGAATTTTGAAAAACGAAAGTGAAACTTGAAAGTGTATGCATAAACAAAAACACATCAGAAGCGTAGAATGCTCTAGAAAGATACAAAGCAATATCAAAACATACACAGATAGAACTTCTCTTTTGTGAATTATATTCCCAAATGTCATCCTCTTCATCACTGCTTATACATATGGGTTTTCCCATTTTTTGGCCACTGTTCAAACAAATCGTCCAACACTATTTCGCTCCACAGATTACCTCCCCTGGTAACTTCCGTGTTGACCTAATCCCACATAACACCACAAAATACCAACCATGACATTAAAGTAAATATCTCTAGTACAGTCGATTGGTGTATAGCGGATTTTAGTGAGTAACGGATAGGTTAAAAGTTTTTTTGCAAAATACTTTTATTTATGTTAAGATTTACAGTTTGCTATGAATTGAATACAAAAAGCCTATCGTTGTTCAGTCGATTCATGTTTTTGTTGACGTGTGTCAATGTTTACAACTGTTTCCTTTTTCGAAAGCAAAATACGGTCACGTTGTGTACGCACCGTATTTGTGACGAAAGGAAAAGTGCAGACGTATGGTTTCTTGAATTTTGCATATTTTGTTTGGTAAACATAATTTTCATTGATGTATAATGTGTCCTCTACAAAAGTAAGAATGCTCAGAAACCAAATTTATGCGTACCATATAAAAAAAGCATGAATGCTGCAACTCATGATTTAGTGAATAACGGACATGTGCATGGTGACCCATATTCAGGAATGTGGGGATTGTCTCAAACTACATATACACTCAATTGAAGTTGTCCAAAACACAGGTGGTTAGCGTATGACTATGATATTAATTAGTAAAAAGCATCGTTTTGAATGAAAAATAATCAAATTATAACGAAAAATCGATTTCTCTGAAAACAATATTAGTCACTATCAATTATAACAAGGTATTCAACTCAAAATGACCCGAATATAGGGTGCATAGCTTTGAACAGCCATTACTTCATCAATTGTGCAGCGATTTCCATGAACTCGGTCTTATTAAACGCAGAAATGAATTTTCTTTCTGGAAGTGTACATATCTTACAATATTATTTACAAATGCTGGGTCAAATTTTAATAGATAACACGATACACATGTAATCCGATAAAGACCTAGGCGATCCGGTAATGGCTGAATCAGTGTACAATGACATTCGCGCTGTTAACAAATAATATTTGTCGGAAATTTAAAATCGCTGGCATGTTTCATTAAGAAAGACATTTGTCTTTCGAGGTTTAATGGTTTAATTACTGAATGCATGTTGTATACGTTAAAATGAGACTCAAAGTCCTTAGCTATCCGTTATACACTAATCGACTGTATAGCAGTAAAAAAAAATCTGGATCTGGATCTGGATAGGTACGTCGAAGATATTAATTCTGGCTTTTACTCGACCGAAGTGAGTGCGCGATTTGACACTATTGATGTTGGAATACACTGGTTTTGAAAGTTTCTATAGTTTGAGAATTCACGATATCGTCACTAAGTTTATTCCACTCAGGCACAGTTCTAACAAAGAAAGAGTTTTTAAAGGTATTAGTTGTTGCCTGATTTAGTTGAAAGCACCAATAATTATTGTTCACTTGATTGCACACGATGTTCTGATGTATATAGTCATCGTATTTCTTAGCACTGATTGTACGCTTAGGCCTAAGTGGCTTTAGGTAGTGTTCAAATGAGATGGCTGGTACGTGCCCGTTCACCACCTTTTACAAGAGCGTCAGCCTATGGGCTCGTCGTTGGTCTTGGAGTGTTAGGAGGTCCAGCTTTTGAAGCATGTCTGCGACACAGCCCGGCTGTCTGGAGCGGTAGTCCCTGGTGATGAACATTGCGACTGAACGCTGGACACGCTGTAGGCGGTCAATGTCTGTTTTGTGGAATGGATCCCATACGACACTGGCGTATTCAAGTTTGGACCGGACAGTGCTAGGTAGGCGTTTCTACGGCAGTTTAAAGGGCAGTGTCTGAGGTTTCTTCTGAAGAATCCAAGAGTGGAGTTGGCTCGCTTTATAATATCGGTTATGTAGGTTTTCCATTCCATGTTTTCTGAGAAAGTAATACCAAGGTAGGGGTTATTTTGAACTCTTTTGAGGATTGCGTTGTTGATGTTGTAGAAGAAACTTGATTTTTGTTTAGAACAAAGAAGGTAGCAGTTCTTGAATTCCACGCCCAGTCGTTGGCCCCTTTTTGAAGATTGTATTGGTCCTTCTGGAGAATTTCATGGTCTTTAAATAATGTTATAGGTCTGTAGAGAAGTCCGTCATCTGCAAAAAGTCGGATCTGTGACTTCGCCCTCTCTGGAAGGTCGTTTATGTGGCACAGGAATAACAACGGACTTAGCAATGTCCTTGAAGAACTCCGGAGACAACTGGTACTTGTTGAGACTTCTCCCCGTCAACAACCACACATATTTCTCGTTGGAGTTTCAGTAGCAAGCGTCTATGTGGGACCGTGTCGAAGGCATTGCTGAAGTCCAGGATGATGGCATCGACTTTTGGTCGTAATATGGAGTGGTTACTATAAGTTGGGTTTCGCAGGAGTACCCAGAGCGGAATCCGTGAATTAGCGAGTTGAGGACAATTGTTTGTCAAGGTTGTTTAATATGTGGTGGCAGATGATGTGTTCGAGAAGTTTAGAGGTGACACTGGTAAGGGATACAGGACGTTAATTCTCCGCTGCGTGACGGTCTTCCTTCTTGTAGACTGGTGCTATGTTGGCATCCCTCCAATCTTTCGGCAGTTCTCCGGAGTTGATGGATTGCTGGCTGATAGCGGTGATAGCTGGGGCTAGTTCCGTAGCACAGGTCTGGATAACTCTGTTAGGGATCTCATCAGGACCACCGGCTTTGTTGACAGTCAGGTTCTTTAGCAATTTGTGTACCCCTTCCTGACCAATCACTAGTGTATGGATGTTTTCTGATACATGACCTGAGAGTACTGGTGTCTGTTGAGAGGTATCATCCTTGGTAAAAACTGATTTAAATTGATACACTAAGATCTCAGCTCTGCTTTTGGAATCGGTGACTAGGTGACCATAGGGGCGTAGAGGTGCGATGTATTCCTGCTTCTTCAACTTAACATATGTCCAGAAAGGTTTGGTGTTGTTTACGTGTTCCTATTTTGCACGTCAAAGTTTTTTTTATTTCATTCATTTTTAAACTTTCTGTAGTTTGACCAGTTGTTTAAGGTTTTGGCTTTCTTGTAGAGACGGGCTTTCTTCTTGAGACTTTCCTAGTAATCCATGGGGTGGGACTTGTGTTTGTTTTCATTTTGGAAGGGATGTGCTCGTGGATAGCAGAAATAAGATCTGTTTTAAAGGGATCCCAAAGTTTGTGGATTGCTGTGTTGTTTATGAACATGGTGTTAATGTTTTCTGATATTACTGCTGCTTTCACTTTTAGAAGGTCGCAGTTGGCTTTGAAAAAACACGTATCAACGTCTGGGCGACATCTTCGCGTAGAACGGTTTGGTATCTGAGTCAGGAACGACTTTGTCATGGTTTGAGATCCCAGGAGCATTGGAAATGGATTTTATGAGCGAGTAGTTTGAAGTTAAAATGAGATCCAGTAGGGTGTTCTCCCTGGTCGGTTTGTCGTGTTATTGTGTAAGGTTGAAGTCGGCAGACAAGTCAAGGAGCGCTTGTTGAACTTCTTTGTCCTGCGCATTGTTTCTCAAGGCTAGGTTCCCCCAGTCAATGTCAGGGCAATTGAAAACACCGTGACGACGATTTGACGGTTCTGGTTGATTGTGGCAAGTTCTAGAGATTTGCGAAGTTCCTGGACGTCGTTCATCCTTCTGTGTAGCATGTAGAAATAGGAGACTAGGAGGTATTTGTTCCCCTGCATTTTATCTTGACCCATTCAACTTCGCAGTTTGTCACAAACTCTACCTTTTCCTCGGCGATTAGGACCTCATGGACTAACACAAATACTCCTCCCTCTAGGATACCTCGGTCGTTTTTTAATGATTTGTAATGGCTTGGGAAGACTTCGCTGGATTGGACAGCGTCTGAGGTCGGTTTTTTCCAGGTTCGATCCCCTTGAGCCAGGATTCGGTCCCGAACACTATGCCAGGCTTGATGCTTGATGTATTGTCAGGCTGCCTGAAGCTCAGAGCTCTTCCCGCTGCTAAGGCTTCTGCAATTAACATAAATAAAGCGGACGTTTTTTTGTCGGAGACGCAGTAGAGAGATGAACTATTCGTTTTAGATGTACTGGAAGAGGATAAGTGTCTGAGTGCCCTGGAGGATCTATGTCTATCAGCTGGGCTACTGACATGCAGCGGGCTAAATACAGAGGTCGAGGTAAATAAGTTCTAGTTGAGATGATGGTTTGACATGCTTAGTTCGTAGCTGTGAAAAGTGAAGCTTGTAATGTTGATGCTGTCGCATTTACAGCAGAGTCACTGGATGTGGAAGTGCTTTGCTAGTAGGTCATATTCAGCGCTGCATAGTTCGATACACGACTTGTGGTGCCAAATATCACAACCGTCACAGCATAAGGCATCAAAGTGTTCCCACTTGACAGGCAGGTCACAAAGACCGCATGGGTAGATTTGTAAGTGTTTGAGTGGGTCTGGGTTGGATTCAATGTCGCCACATATCAGGAGAAGCGAAAGAAAAAAGGCTTTGTTCCTGGCAGGGTGAGCAGAATTAACAGAGTGGTACCTGTGTTTTATGGTTCCGGCAGATAGGCCGACGAGGAACGACGACAGATGCTTATGCGGTGGGGAATTTGTCGTCTGGCAACAACTGATGACGAAAAGTGTTGCTAGGAATGCACTAGGTGTAATCGTAAAACGATGCAAATTGCTATTTCGGCTTCATGTTCATGCCGGGTGGGTGGGGTATGTAACCAGGTGGCTTCCAAGCAACAAACAAGCACAGTAGGGAACAATAACAGGACATACGAGGGGCTAAATAGACTTACAACCCGTGTATATACGCGTCATTAGGCCGAACACGCGTTTGAAGTACTTAAAAATAATTAAATTAGCTGGATTTTTCTTCTGCAATGCGGGGAATCACGTGGTCAGAATTGAGAAAACATGGCCGCCGATGCCTCGATAAGATGGAAAATTTGAGTGTTTAAACAGGTACATATTCCTTATTACTTACTTGTTTTTAATCGGATGACGCCGATCATAGGGCCAGCCGGACGCGGTTTCATCGAGTATCAACCGTTTCCCTCTCGTTGGTCTGAGTGTGGAGATTACTCATGGAATATTTTGAGATTTCCTGAACAGTCAATTGCTGTTGTGCACGGACAACCAACAATATAACTGTTTTCACACTAATTAGTACTGTTTAAGTACCAGTTGGTCGTGCGGACGCATTGAATTTGGCAAAAAATGGATACATCGATTGCTAATGGCATTATTTTCAAGTTAAAGTTGAGTTTCGATTGGTTTTGACGATTGCTGTTGAGCACGCACATGGCTGTTATACACGGACAACTTCTATAACAACTGTTGTTGAGCACGCACATGTCAAGGAATACCGTTTTCTCCGTCGAATAAGTCTAAAACAACGTCGCATTGGCATGTTCCGGTACATGTAGCGATACATATATTATGTATCCAGCAAAACACACATTTTGGTTGAAAATTGCCGTGTTTTTTTTCATAAACTGCAAAACAAAACGAAACGCACAAAACAACTTTCATGTATGCTAAGCATATACTTGTGATGATTTTTGCCGGTACTTTATCCTTTAGGTTCATTATTCTTTGAGTTCTTTCCTATAATTTACACCAAAACGAAAGTACATTTCCCGCGAACAAGCATTCGACTATTCGGTACGTTCCACGCAAATAGCGTGTGTATTTTGGATTGATCATTTTATTTTTATTTACATAATTTGATGATTTAATAATACAAGTCGGTTATTAAGATGCACAATATGTATTTCATAATATAGCCACAGTATTATACAATTACTGTTTGAAACGGTAGGGTTGTGTTTACATGAAATAGTAGGGTGATGTCTTAAGCAAGCGGGTCACGTGGTATATATATCAGTATATAAAGCGCTGCTCTTATGGGGAGCGAGCAGTCTGCGTTCGATTGCCGATCAGAGCACATCGTTAAATACGTTGCATTAATTAGAGACCGTATACCATTGGAATTATCTGGGACTTTGGATGCCTTTTGAGTAGAAGTGACCCAAGCAACTTTGCGCATTACACCATAGCTTGCTGGGTAGCTTCAATAGAGACTCATACCTTTGTCCGGGTCACAGGTTTTCATTTGTGATATAAGACGGTGCACGAGTCTGGTCTCGTAGGTCAGCCTGAGTCTGTCAAGATACTGATTGTCGCTTGTACAACACTGACCGCTTGTCTTCCTTGCGTAAGGCAGAGGGGGGACATTGATTGTCTTCCTTGCGTAACGCAGAGGGGAGACACTGCAGACTCTTTGGTATAAGCCCAAGTCGACCCAAGTCGACCCAAGTCGACCCAAGTCGACCCAAGTCAACCCAAGTCGACCCAAGTCGACCCACGTCGACCCAAGTCGACCCAAGTCAACCCAAGTCGACCAAAGTCAACCCAAGTCGACCCAAGTCGACCCAAGTCAACCCAAGTCGACCCAAGTCGACCCAAGTCGACCCAAGTCGACCCAAGTCGACCAAAGTCAACCCAAGTCGACCAAAGTCAACCCAAGTCGACCCAAGTCAACCTAAGTCGACCCAAGTCAACCCAAGTTGACCCAAGCTAACCCAAGTCGACCCAAGTCAACCTAAGTCGACCCAAGTCAACCCAATGATCAAAGCAACCCAAGTCGCACAGGGCATACGGAACCGGCTTTTATAGAGGCAAATTATATTATTTGTTTATCAAATCACACGGCTAAGGAAAGCCCGAGGAAAAGCCATTATATATATATATATCCCGAAGGAACGGTAGACACGTTACAAAATTGGTGGCAGCGGTGGGATATATTGGGACGACCCTTTAAGCATCCCGACTCAGCGTCACAATGGCTTCACATCAAGAACAAAGCGACTTGGATAGGATAAGAGCCGAACTTGAGCATGTCAAGCTAGAAAATGCTAGACTAAAGCTTGAATCCGAGATCACTGGTATTGGAAGGGAATTGGAACTTGCTGCAAATACATCGACATCGACGTCCACACCCAAACCGTTGTTTGCCAAAGCTCCTAGGTCAGTAACTAAAACCCCGACTCATGGTGACAATTACCAGCCTGACGAAGCGATGTCGCCGGAAAGGTTTATAACCACCCGAAGAAAGGGTATACCAAGGGCTCTTGATGAGACTCAGGGGAAGTCCAAGCCATCAGTCATGATGAAGCCTGCCACGTACGATGGTACAGGGTCTTGGCAAGATTATAAAGCCCACTTTGATGCATGTGCTAAGATAAACAAATGGACCGAGTCAGAAATGGGGTTGTATCTGGCAGTATCTTTGAGAGGACAGGCACAGGGTGTGTTTGGTATTCTTCCTGCAAAGGCACACGACTATAGTGCCTTGGTACAAGCCCTACAGGAAAGATTTCTTCCGCCGAACCAAACGGAATTGTACAGGGTGCAGTTAAGAGAGCGCCGACAGCGGGCCTCTGAACAGCTATCTGAGTTAGCTCAGGATATACGCAGGCTAACTAACCTAGCATATCCCACTGTCCCTGCTGATGTACGCGAGACCCTAGCGAAGGAACAGTTCATCGACTCTTTACATAGCACTGAGTTACGTATTCGTACCAAGCAAGCACGTCCGATCAGTCTCAATGATGCTGTTCGACACGCCGTAAGGATGGACGCATTCTACAGGGCTGAGAAGAAAACCGTCAGTAGTAGTTCGGTAAGAACGCCACCTTCGGAGGATAGTGATGACATCAAAACACTTTCAAAAACCTTACATGATTTGCAAAAAGAATTCCGGCAATGGAAAAACGAGCAGAGAAATCCCAAACCACCCACGTTTGGTGGTAAACGAAAATATTGGAATAACCGATATTCGAAACGGGGTGGACAGTTTCACTCCAAGTCAGATACAAACCCACGTTTACCTCGCCTGGACAGCACCACCAAACCAAACGACTCGTCTGTGAAAACTTCATCATATAATGGGTCAGGGTTGTATCTCCCTGCGAAGATAAATGGACGCGACATAGATTGTTTGGTAGATACAGGCGCAACACTCTCGTTAGTCTCCGACAGACTTTGGATGCTGATATATGGTAAAACAAAAGACCTCAAATTCTTCCATAGAGATATTGTGTCTGCAGCTGGTACACCCCTGTCTATAAAGGGACAAGGCAGCATAAGTATTGACGTACAAGGGTCGACCTACAACATGGATGTTGTTGTTGCCGATATTGATACCGATGTTATCCTTGGGCTAGATTTCTTAAAGATTCACAAATGTAACGGACACTGAATCTATTGAAATCCTGGGAAAAAGGTGTCCATTAGTTTCAAGTGGCACTTTAGGTTGCTACAGGGTGATCGTCAGTAAAGTTGTCAAAATACCAGCAATGTCAGAGATGATGATACCAGCAGCGGTAACGTCTGAGGATATTCTAAAGGAAGATATGTGCTTGATAGAGCAAGTTCAAAGATCGTATGACATGGGCCGAGGTATTGTCGCAAAGTGATTAGTACGAGGACAACAAAAATTCCCTGTTCGTATACTTAATCCTACCCAGGAAGAGCAGATACTTTTCCCGCGGACTGTGATTGCTACAGCCAGCCCCGTTCTATCTATACACACAGTTAAAGTAGATGAATTCACACAGCCTCATGAGGCACCCGTGCCAGACCATTTACGCGATTTATACAGTCGTGCTGTGAGTGGATTAAATAAGGAACAGGCCAAACAGGTTGGAAAACTCCTTAGAAAGTTCGAGGACGTGTTTTCCACAGGCGATGATGATATTGGTAGGACAGGTATAATCAAGCATAAGATACCCAAAGGTGACACGCAACCAATCAAACAACCACCGCGTCGCGTCCCTGTGAACATGACGGACGAGGTTGACGCACAAATCAATGACATGCTCGATAGAGAAGTTATTCGACCATCCAAGAGTCCGTTGTCAAGCAGTATCGTTCTTGTAAAAAAGAAGGATGGAAAGCAACGCTTCTGCATTGACTATCGGCGGTTGAACGATGTTACAATTAAGGATGCCTACCCTCTTCCTAGGGTGGACGAATCTCTAGACCACTTGTCCGATAGTAGATGGATTTCGTCCTTGGATATGAATGCAGGCTACTGGCAGGTGGAGGTTGAGGAAGCTGACAAGCCTAAGACGGCTTTTTCCAGTCGAAGAGGTCTGTTTGAGTTCCAGGTCATGCCCTTTGGGTTATGCAACGCACCTGCGACATTTGAACGTCTGATGGAGATATGGGAAATATGTTTGATTTATTTAGATGACGTGATTGTCACTGGAAAGACATTTGACGATATGTTGACAAATTTGAGTACTGTGCTAGAAAGGTTTAGAGAGGCTGGGCTGAAACTTAAACCTAACAAGTGCCATCTGTTTGCGGAAAAAATCGAATTCTTAGGCCACCTAATATCATCAGAAGGGATACGTACTGACCCGAAGAAAACTGAAGCCATACGTACCTGGCCGATTCCCGGATGCCTGCGTGATGTACGCTCATTCTTGGGACTCTGTAGTTACTACAGGCGTTTTATTTACCGGTTTGCGGAGCTAGCGAAACCGCTACAGCGACTTACCGAGAAAGATGTGAAGTTTGACTGGACACCTGACTGCATGCATGCATTCGAGTCATTAAAGCAGAAACTAACGGGAGAGCCAGTACTGAGTCACCCGGACTTTCGCGAACCTTTCATTATAGACACTGACGCGAGTGACATGGCCATAGCAGCCGAACTGTCACAAAAGCAGAATGGAGAGGAGAAGGTCGTTGCCTTCGCTAGTCGAGCTCTGAGCAAGTCGGAACGCAAGTACTGTGTGACACGTAAAGAGTTGCTTGCAGTGGTTCACTTCGTCAAGTACTACCGGCATTATTTGTACGGAAGACAGTTCCTGTTACGAACAGACCAAAGCTCACTCCGTTGGATCATGAACTTCAAAGATCCAGAGGGTCAGTTAGCTAGGTGGCTCGAGATATTATCTGTTTATGACATGAAAATTGAGCACAGACCTGGTAGGTTACATGGCAATGCTGATGCTTTGAGCAGAAGGGTATGTAAGCAATGTGGTCGTGACTGTCCGGTGATGGACAAGGTTCAAACTTTGGGAGTGTGTACGCTTGGAGAAGTGTTGGAGTCTGAAGATCCCAATGACGTCCTCGTTGATATTCAATCGTGCCAGAGCAATGATGCTGGTATAGCCACCATGAGAGAATGGCTATCACGAAATTATCGCTAAAGCCATACTGAAATTGAGCCTCGAAGTAAATATCTGAAATCCCTGTGGAACCAATGGGAGCGCTTACATGTAAAGGATGACATTGTGGTGAGAAGATGGGACGTTATTGATACTAAGACTATATAATGGCAGACAGTGTTGCCTTTGAGTAGGAGAAGAGAGGTATTGAAATATGCACATGACATCAAGGCCTCATGACATCTAGAAATAAAGAAGACGTTGGCAAAGATTAGGCAACGCTTCTATTGGCCGGGTCTACAACATGATGTTCAGAGCTACGTCAATGGGTGTGAAACTTGTGCTAAGCGAAAAGGACCCAACAAAACTTATCGAGCACCAATGCAGGTTAAAAGAAGTGGCTATACTTTGGAGCGTATAGCAGTCGACATTTTGGGGGAATTGCCAATGACCGAGAATGGGAATAAATACATTTTGGTGGTATCCGACTACTTCACCAAGTGGACAGAAGCGTATGCAATGCCAAATATAGAGGCAGCAACTGTTGCTCGTGTCATTGTGGAACAGTTCGTGTCACGATATGGTGTACCAAAGAAAGTACTTTCGGATCAAGGATCACAATTCACCAGTAGACTGTTTACAGAGATGTGTCGACTGTTACAAATAGAGAAAACTAGAACGACACCCTACCATCCGGAATCGGACGGGATGTTTGAGCGGTTCAATCGAACCTTGTGTGCAATGCTCAGCGCATTTGTGAATGAAAATCATCGAGACTGGGATGACCAGTTACCATTCGTTATGATGGCTTATAGGTCATCGGAGCACGAAACTACCGGTGTCACCCCAAATCTTATGATGCTTGGACGTGAAACAACTATTCCTCTGGACCTAGCATACGATATGCCAACACATGCTAAATGTACACCACCTAACGAATGGGTGTGGCAGTTGCAAGAAAAGCTTGAAACCGCTCATGCGTTTGTTCGTACATATACTGGTAAGGCAATTGAACGACAGAAGCAGTATCATGACAGGTCACTTGCCTATGAACATTTTGATGTAGGGGATTCAGTATATGTGTGCTTTCCGGTTAAACGTTCAGAGTGGTCTCCAAAATTTACTTCTTACTGGCATGGACCGTTTCAGATCCTTGAGAAAGTGGCAACCGTTTTGTATAAGGTAAATTGTGGTAGGTCTGGATCTGCGCAGGTCATACACACAGATAGATTGAGGAAAGTAAGACCTCAAGTGCTTTTGGGTGAGTTAGACACAAATAAGACCGATTCTATGACAACTCAGGACAAAACTGAGGTGTCGGGTGCCGAACCCAGCGAGCCAGGCTTACACGATGGTAGTAACCACGATGACCTTGGTTCGATAAGTAGGAAAAGACGTAAACCACTTTGGCATCATGACTATGTCTTTTCTACTTTCAGTTCCGGAATGCCCAACACAAAGATCACGCCCAGATCGAGGGCCATATGTCCGCTATGCAAAGAAGAAGTCACTGCTGGTGAAAGATTCGAGTTACACGTTACATAGTGCGCAATGATTCCCAAAAGCCACACGTGCTATGAGTGTGGAAAAGACTACAAGGAACTGGTGTACCTAAAACGTCACGTGAATCTAACGGGACATACTCAAGCGCCTTCCATGGAAAGTGCAAAAACACCCAAAACACCCGGCGACGACACGGTGGGTAGCGACAGCAGTTGGGATAGCGACCCCGAAGTTGGTGTAGAGGAAGAACCTTGCATAGATTTTAACTTAGGAAGAATAATCAGGAAACGGACGGCGCCAGAACCAGTCATTGCTTCTAAGAAACCGCATCTGGCCGTGGAGCAGGCATGCAGCTCCTGGATGGGAAACGAGGTCAGCTGTGATCGCCCAATTGCAACTTCCGCTCCAGACAAAAGTTCGATGAGAAGACAGGTCCCCGCGGTGGTTGGTTGTAACGTACAGACCCAGACAGACGAACCTGGGGTAAACAAATACGATGTGTGCGATATCACCTTCGGCAACCAGGCCATGATGTTCGTACACAAGGGTTGCCATTGTGTCGACAATCCTATGAGATGTAATGTCTGCGGTGAAACATGCCATGACGCGATGGGTTTCTATATCCACATAACCATGGGGCATACTGCCAAATGACTGAGACACATTTAGAACTGTTAGAGTTAGCTGTATAGTTTATTGTTACTGTTTCTTGTTCATTGTTTCATCAGGTCACATTCATGTTGTTTTGATTGTTTTACTCAACAGGATACTAGTCATTTTTGAACTTTAAATCCATGTTTTTGTTGTATACGATTGTTTTTGTATTACTACTGGAAGTAGTACGTGGTTCGTCAATTAAAGATGTTATTGACACATTTGTTTTACTTTTAGATATGAAATATTGTAAGCGGGACGCTTGAAATCGGAGGCGTGGGTAGTGTGATGTTTTTTGCCGGTACTTTATCCTTTAGGTTCATTATTCTTTGAGTTCTTTCCTATTATTTACACCAAAACGAAAGTACATTTCCCGCGAACAAGCATTCGACTATTCGGTACGTTCCACGCAAAAAGCGTGTGTATTTTGGATTGATCATTTTATTTTTATGTACATAATTTGATGAGTTAATAATACAAGTCGGTTATTAAGATGCACAAGATGTATTTCATAATATAGCCACAGTATTATACAATTACTGTTTGAAACGGTAGGGTTGTGTTTACATGAAATAGTAGGGTGATGTCTTCAGCAAGCGGGTCACGTGGTATATATATCAGTATATAAAGCCACTCTGGATCAGCAGACGATTTATTTCATAAATCAATCTCTGGGTTAATGGTCGCCATCTTTCGAACTACTTTAAAAAGTACAACAATAACAGTAGGAGACAAGTTTAATTGCGAAAAGTTGAAAAATTGAGTACATGTGTCACGGTTGTTGAGTGAAATAGTGTTATTTTCAACTGTGTATGAAGCATGTGAACTGGTAGTGGAATAACCGATTTGTTGGTGGAAATGGAATTTAGAAATATATCTAATAATAATTCATCATCGCGTAGAATTATCATCAGCATCATTTCTGTGGAACATTGCACTATTCAAAATACAAGTGTTTCATAGCTATGGTGCTTTTGACATAGTTCACTAACCATCAAGACTGAAATGATTCATGCACACAGGTAAAGTAAATAATTGAATTTGTGCAGAATGTTTATTTTTTACAAATTATTATTTAATTTGACCAATTTATTTTAGATTGATTGCACTGAAACTCAAAGTCTAAAGCTTAGTAAGACACTTAAGCCAGTTTTCTGAGAAGAAACAATACTTGTTCAGAGTATAGCAGGCTCATGCGGCCTCTGGTTTATTTATTTGGCCTCGGCCTTTAACCTGGGTCGCTTTGATTTCAGGTGTTTAGCCCCCATATCAACAAGGCTCTTGACCCTATATGTAGTTATTCATATTGTTTAAAGATTTTGAGAACCCTCACTCGGTGCCAGTGGGGATAAAACAGGGACCTTCTTATAGCTAAATGAATGCATCAAATATGCCAGCAACACTTTATAATCAATAACTTTATAATTGATGATTCTGTTCTTTTAACTACATTACTAATTTACCAAAACAATGTGAAACACATTTTTATGCCCCCAAAGGAGGGCATATAGTGATCGCACTGTCCGTCTGTCTATCCGTCACACTTTGCATTTAGGTTTCGAAAAAATGCTCATAACTTCTATGTCGCTTCAGATGTAACATTCATATTTGGTATGCATGTGTATATGGACAAGGCCTTCCCATACACACACAAATTTTGACCCCTTTGACCTTGAACTAAGGGTCGGCGTTTAGGTTTTGAAAAATGCTCATAACTTTTATTAAAGCGTTTATCGGGGGCATATGTCATCCTACGGAGACAGCTCTTGTTTTTGCTACTGTCCTCTGCACAAACCATGATATATTTGCATATATGCATCCAACCAAATCAGTAAAACTATTTGTCACTTAATTACAGTAAACTTATTGCATGTTAACTTTTCAACAATATATATATACATGTATATATAATTATACATAACAGATCTTGAAAAAAACACACATCAAACTTCAAATTGTTTTAGTAAATTATAGGCTTTAATTGGTATTGTGACATTGACACCACTCATGCATGCGACTATACAATTATACAACTATGGAACACATTATTTATGAGAAATTCCAATACCTCAACATATCGTCTCAGATTTAAGGCAGATAATCTAGTGCTTTTTTGCTGCCATTTTTACTATTACACATATTTTCATTTTATGTTATGATGCATTGATCTTGTTTCTAAATTAACCAAGCAATCATGTTAAACTTTTGAAGAAAGATGTTGTCTGATAAATATAGAAAATATAATCACTACAAAGTGAACAAAATTCAGTTGAATACTGTGACCAACAAAGATTTGCCAAAGAGCAATTCAGATCATGATTTAAATTAAATACAAGTAATATGAAAGTCTGCCTATTGGATCCCAGTTAAGACTTATTTGTCAAATCTGCACATTAATTTTCCCTTAGCCATGTAGAATTGGGGACTAAATACCATCAAGTCATGTAAAAAGGAGCAGGGTATAGCACGCTGCTATTGATCTCTTGAGCTTTCACATGAATTTTACGGGCAATTTTCATACAACAAATGATATTATATAGTGTAATGATAAAGCATTATGAGCACAAATTATACCTCTTACTAGTGGTGCAAAAATCATTTAAGTGTCACATTTCAAAAGAAAATTTATATAAAAAGGTATTATTAATTGTTAAAACGTTATAAAAGGTTATTTCAATTCACTAAAGCATTTAATTACAAGAACAAGTGCATTTTATTTCCATTACAATACATGTAACAGTATTGGCATTGTATTTATCTGCATTTGATGTGCATTTAATACACTTAAAAATGCAGACAAGACACACTTCTAACAGAAACAAATGTATTTTTTTCTGCATTTTTCCAGCATAAATACTCTTCAAGTGTATTTTTTATCATCCCAAATACACTTTACCAGGAAAAAGGTATGTTAAAATGCATTTTTAGTTTGTTTTAAGTATATTTTCAAATGCATTAAGACACTCTTTTCTTTTGCAAAAAATGTTGAACAAAAACTTGAAAATATTTAATATACTAAAGTGTAGTAATAATTAAAGTTTTGTATGAGCATCAAAAACAGTGTTAAATTCATACCAGTGCCTATTTAGTAGCAGTAGGCCTTATATGGTCTACTTGTGGTAGAAATAATGCATTTTGTATAATACAACATACATAAATTAAAAAATATAGCTGCCCATACAGTTCAATACAATGTTCAATTAACTACACTATGCAAAGTTGAAATATGACATCAAGCTTGGAATAATCTTTTCAATAATGAATAATATGCTGTTTTAATTTATAAGTGAAATAGACACTTGCATATAAAAACTGATTTTACATCAAAACTAAATGTTTAATTTGATTTTTAGCTCCACTGGCCAAAGGTCCTGTGTCCATCGTGCATCCATGCATAAACTTTTCCTTTAAACATCTTCTCCTAAACTACTGGTCCAATTTTGATGAAATTTCTTAGGAATGTTCCTGGGGTGAACCTCTTTCAAATTTGTTCAAATTATGCCCCTGGGGTCAAATTTGACTCTGCCCTGGGGGTCACAAAATTGAAAATTTGCTTAAATAAGGCCTATTTTGTGAAAACTTTCAAAATCTCCCGTCCATAACCATTGGGCCTAGGGCTTTCAAATTTGGTATGTAGAGACATCTAATAGTCCTCTACCAAATTTGTTCAAATTATACCCTTGGGGTCAAATTTGACCCTGCCCCGGGGGTCACAAAATTGAACATATGCTTATATAGGGTATATTTTGTGAAAACTTTACAAATCTTCTCGTCCATAACCATTGGGCCTAGGGCTACCAAATTTGGTATGTAGTGGCATCTTATAGTCCTCTACCAAGTTTGTTCAAATTATGCCCCTGGGGTCAAGTTTGACCCTGCCCCGAGGGTCACACAATTGAACATATGCTTATATAAGGCCTATTTTGTGAAAACTTCAAAAAAGTTCTTGTCCATAACAATCCGGCCTAGGGCTATCAAATTTGGTATATAGTGACATCTAATAGTCCTCTACCAAATTTGTTCAAATTTAATCCCTTGGGTCAAATTTGACCCTGCCCCGGGGGTCACAAAATTGAACATATGCTTATATAATGCCTATTTTGTGATAACTTAAAAAAAAATCTTGTCCATAACCATTAGGCCTAGGGCTACACAATTTGGTATGTAGTGACATTGTATAGTCCTCTACTTAGTTTGTTCAAATTATGCCCCAGGGGTCAAATTTGACCCTGCCCCGGGGGCCACAAAATCAATTATATGCTTATATAGTGCCTATTTTGTGAAAATTTTAAAACTCTTCTTGTCCTTAACCATAAGGCATAGGGCTACCAAATTTGGTATGTAGTGACATGTTATAGTTCTCTACCAAGTTTGTTCAAATTATGCCCCTTGGGTCAAATTTGACCCTGCCCGGGGTCACAAAACTGAACATACACTTATATGGGGCCTATTTTGTGAAAACTTTAAAAATCTTGTTGTCCATAACCATTGGGCCTAGGGCTACCAAATTTGGTATGTAGTGACATCTAATAAACCTCTACCAAATTTGTTCAAATAATGCCTCTGGGGTCAACTTTGACCCTGCCCCGGGGGTCACACAATTGAATAAACGCTTTTAAAGCGCCTATTTTGTGAAATCTTTAAAAATCTTCTTGTCGAAAACCATTTGGACTATGGCTATCAAATTTGGTATGCAGTAACATCTTATAGTCCTCTACCAAGTTTGTTCAAATTATGCCCTTTGGGTCAAATTTGATCCTGACCCGCATGTCACAAAATTGAACATTATATACGCTTATATCTTGCTTATTTTGTGAAAACTTTAAAAATATTCTTGTCCTTAACTCTAGGACCTAGGGCTACCACATTTTGTATGTAGTGAGATATAGTAGTCCTCTACAAAATTTGCTCAAATTATGCCCCTGGGGTTAAATTTAACCCAGCCCAGAAGGTCACAAAAGTGTACATGTGCTTAAATAGGGCCTATATTTAAGTATTTGCACATGCAGAGATATTTGTTTCAGCCTTTTTCAGCAGTGGAGCGATACAGGGCCATCATGGCCCTCTTGTTTAAATACTCAAAAAATGAAACCAGTTTCATGCTTGCATGAACACAGTTTATAAATGCTGTCAGAATTATAAAATATGCAATTACTATAAATACAAATGCCAGGGAAAAGTGCTTTTTGTACTAAAAAATTCGAATGAATATTACAATAATACATTCTGAATACTTTAGTATGTAATTAACAGTTTTGTCTGAGAAAATCACTAAATTTTATATATTTATTCAAATTCACATAAATCATATTTCAAAAACACATAATTACTTCAAATCCTTTCACACAATACTGAAAAAAATGCACAGTTTCTGATTGTTATTGATTCTTTATTAATTTATACATGTACCATTTTTTAATCTTTATGCATCCTCAATTGTATAATGCACATCTTAATCTGTTTTAACAATTATAATATAAAGATTAAGGCTGACTCAGTAAAATAATAATCCATGATTTCTGCAGTACTTGCAGACAAACTAGGAATACTGCTGTGATATTATCTATCTATCTAATAGGATATAAATTTGGCTTCAATAGAAAAAAATCAAAGCATACACATGTATAAAATGTGTATGTATATATTAGTTAAACTTAAATTGATTGACCATCGATAAAAAGATATTATAATATATGTATATATATATATATATATATATATATATCCTTGTAAAACTAAAAATTAAATATGTATGTTTCTATTACATCATTTAGGACTTTTATTTTCAGACAAAGTAGAGTGAAGCTTAAAACAGTATCCAATTGTAACAGTCAATTTTGAGAAAATCAACCTTATAATTATTTTCTGTGTTGGTCAATGTCATAATTGGTATAAAATGTATATTGAACTGGAAGTTTTCTTTATTTTAAATGATAACATTTGCTTGGTCAGCCATAATTGTCACAATCAAGTGGGGTTTTTACACTGTAGTTTTCTCACTGACTATGGGTTTGTTCCGAGAATGAGCCACACAAAGTATCGTTGGGGAGATGAGTTGTCAATTTTATGTTTATCAGTCTTTCATAATCCAGTATACCTGTAAAAAGGGAATTTGTAACTAATAATCACACAATATACACAATTAAAATTGTATGCATTTAGATTTATTTAGTACTGCACATTAATCATTTTCCAAAAAATGTTGCAACATTACATTATATAATGCTGCAATACTAAAGTAATTTACTAATTAAAGGTCGCTGATGTGTAATGGATGTGGTGTCCACCTAATGATCTGGAGGTCACTGGTTTGATCCCCAGTGTGGGAGCATTCTTAAGAAATCTCCAAGAGACACCCAAGTACTGGTTCTAGGCCCAGGAAACGAACTCAAGAGCATTTCACATACATGTACGTAGTTAGTACTTTAAATTTAATCGAACTAAAAATGGGTTAAAACTAACAACTGAAACCCTTATTAATACATTTTATTTTGAATCAAGCAAATGTGCAAATTCATTAAAAACAATGAGTAAAATTTAAAAATTCTACTTTAAAGTAATCATGATAATTTAGATCATTTTCAGAATATTTAATGATGATATTGATACAATTATATATTCCCTAAATGATAAAAATAAAACACGTAATGTTAATTTATGAAAAAAACGTTTTAATTTTATCAATATCATGTTAATTACAACTAGATACAGGCAATTAGATCAGAAACGTGCATTAATTATATTAATGAACAACGCAGACATTTGTAGTGATTTATGGTCACTATTTGATTAACGTTCTATACATGACCTGTCATAAAAGGTATTTTTTAGCCAGTACTACAATCGGCAATGATAGTCTGTATTGCATACATATTCCAACGTCTATTATTGATTCGCTTCCTCAAACTGAACAAATATTTAATGTTTACATCGCGAAACGTAATGCATCCAGTTTCACTTTCGGTTTGGTTGGTTTTGTAAACACCGTAAT
The DNA here is from genome assembly GCF_020536995.1 of Dreissena polymorpha. Lineage (NCBI taxonomy): Eukaryota > Metazoa > Mollusca > Bivalvia > Myida > Dreissenidae > Dreissena > Dreissena polymorpha. Next base: position 72,271,794 of record NC_068362.1, on the reverse strand, counting down.
TTCATCTTAAAAATTGGATGATAGGGTGATTAAATAATAATGGAAAAGTAAATCACTTGGATAATAGGTCAAAATGCAACACAAATGAACGTTAATAGTGCTATTTATATCAAAGTTTCGGTAAAAAGTTTGGCGCTAGTTCAACGCGCATCGTATACAGCCTCATAACAATAGACTGACAACCTTTTGGGTAGTAAAGTAGTAATACAAGGCAATATGGCGACCGTTAGCCACGAGGCCTATCTTACGGAGGAATCCGAGATAGCCGATGTATCACGATTGTATATAAAGCGCTGCTCTTATGGGGAGCGAGCAGTCTGCGTTCGATTGCCGATCAGAGCACATCGTTAAATACGTTGCATTAATTAGAGACCGTATACCATTGGAATTATCTGGGACTTTGGATGCCTTTTGAGTAGAAGTGACCCAAGCAACTTTGCGCATTACACCATAGCTTGCTGGGTAGCTTCAATAGAGACTCATACCTTTGTCTGGGTCACATGTTTTCATTGGTGATATAAGACGGTGCACGAGTCTGGTCTCGTAGGTCAGCCTGAGTCTGTCAAGCTACTGATTGTCGCTTGTACAGCACTGACCGCTTGTCTTCCTTGCATAACGCAGAGGGGGGACATTGATTGTCTTCCTTGCGTAACGCAGAGGGGAGACACTGCAGACTCTTTGGTATAGGCCCAAGTCGACCCAAGTCAACCCAAGTCGACCCAAGTCAACCCAAGTCGACCCAAGTCAACCCAAGTCGACCCAAGTCGACCCAAGTCGACCCAAGTCGACCCAAGTCGACCAAAGTCAACCCAAGTCGACCCAAGTCAACTTAAGTCGACCCAAGTCAACCCAAGTCGACCCAAGTCAACTTAAGTCGACCCAAGTCGACCCAAGTCAACCCAAGTCGACCCAAGTCAACCCAAGTCGACCCAAGTCAACCCAAGTCGACCCAAGTCAACCCAAGTCAACCCAAGTCGACCCAAGGCAACCCAAGTCGACCCAAGTCAACCCGAGTCGACCCAAGTCGACCCAAGTCGACCCAAGTCAACCCAAGTGATCATAGCAATCCAAGTCGCACAGGGCAAACGGAACCGGCTTGTATAGAGGCAAATTATATTATTTTTTTATCAAATCACACGGCTAAGGAAAGCCCGAGGAAAAGCCATTATATATATATCCCGAAGGAACGGTAGACACGTTACATACTCAACACATATAATTATGAAATAGATTTTCATTGATTCTCTAATATCTAACACTTTTCCAATAAATAGTTCAGTATTAAAACTATCAACATATTTATAACTGTTTTCACAGAGTCAGAAGCTCAGGAAAAGTACAAAACTGCTCACATAGACACTAAACAGTATTGAAAGGGCCTTCGGGTTTTGGAAGCGAACCTTTCATGTCCTTCATGGTGAGGTATGTAAGGAAATTGTTTATATTATTAATGATACAATTTATTGAAGATTATAAAATAAAATGTATTTTATCAATAAAGATTGTTAATGGAAATTGACATCATCATATATTTCTAGGCATATCAAGTCTAAGAGTTGGAAAAAAAGTTATAAATAACTTAACATTATTTTTGCATGCCATAGACACACTTCAATTCTTAAATTCAACTTACTAATAGACGGAAAAATATGCTGAATATTCTAAATATGAATAAATGTAACTGATTTTGACATATTGAACAAGTCAATGTAACAGCATTATACACAACTGTCTCGTATTACTGTAAAGTACTGATACATTACTGAATGCCAGCTAAAACAATTTAAACATTTTTAGATATGATTTTGTGTATCTGTTAGAGCTCATAAGAAATACATAAGAAAATAGTAAATTGTTACACTCGGGGAAAAAAAGAAGTTGTTACTATTTACTCTGCATCAAGCATTGGGTACAAATTTGACAACATTTTTAACAATGTCTTTTGATGTAACATTAATTTTCAATTTATTCCTCCAATTTCTGTTTATAAAAGATTGGAATGAAGCCTGCCAAGGTCAGCCGCATCATCATTGCCTGTGCTGTTCTTCATAATCTGCGGTTGATGTGGGGGTACCAGCAGTGGATCCGGAACATTTAGAAGAGGTTGCCGAGGAAGAGATGTTTCAGGCTGTATCGAATGGGATAAGAGTTAGAGATACCATTATCGCAAATTACTTTACTTAGGAAATTAACAGATTAAATATAAATGTTTTTTATAAATTTTTATAAATGGTTTGCTTGTATATCTCTGAGTCATACACTGATAGTTTGGTTCCTTGTTTGTTTATATGGGTGTTCATCTGTATCTGCTGATGCACATCTTGTCTGCATCTCTGATGAATATACATTATAGATCACTGTTATAGATCTATTATGTTAAGATCATATTATTTGTTTCATTGAGTCAACTTTGTTAAAGCAATAGATATTTTGAAGTTTTTATTTGTTTTATACATGCTATTTAGTAGAGATATAATATTGGAAACTGATTCGTACACTGTTAAAATCGTCAATAATCGAAGTTTAGTCTAAACATAATAAAATCTTGGGCAAAATACCACTTTAGCCCCCGCCAGAGGGGTGGATATGCACACGGAATGAGCCCATTGTGTTCATTCAATATGTATTCACACCTCTGGCGGGGGGCTAAAGTGTGATATTGCCAAATCTTGAGAAATGAATGAACAGTCAACCAATACAATTTTCTGATTGTTACCACAATATCACTTCGATCAGATAATGGCTTCAGACTGTATGACAGACTTGTTTAACAACGGTAATTTCATACATAACTTTTTAACCATTTGTTTCGTAGATTAAATAATTGTACCCCACTCTTGATTTTCCCAACGATGGCAGCTTCCAAGTCCATATTAATCCATCTTGCTATTTTGACTATAAATGTCGTGTCCAAAACATATTTGATACGTATTATACGTTATTCTATGTCTGATATGGCTTATTTTCAGTACTAATTCATAATTTAATAGCATTTTTAGAAAAGTACTACAGAAAAAATTACCTGCGGTAACGCTGGCCTAAACTTTATATTGCCACTGTAATAAAGTTATAGGATCAAAGCTTATTGATGATTTTTGTTGTAAACTAGTTACCTTGTGAATTGAAATGTGTCTGAGTTGGTGTCTGTAGCTATAAGGTTTTATGCCCGCTTCGAGGTTAAATGTACAATCTGTCCCCTATCCGGCTCATGTAAAACGAGTACTGAAAAGAGACCAATGCAAGACTATTATTTCAATAAAAATATTCTTGATAATACTAACCTGGGACAAAAAATGCTACTAATCTACATGATCAAATGTGTTATGTATATTCACTCGAAAAAATATACTTTTTACAAAAATACTTGATGAATTGATCTCTGAAAGCGTAAAACACAGTACACAATCTGTAGAAAATAAAATACATTTTCAAGTTGTTTAAATACATGCCCAATGCCAAATCATATTCATCCTTTATGTTCTGGTCACAAACTGTATAGAAATAGGGTAAAATGTTATCCTGTCTTTATATGTACTTGTCCCTTTAGCATGAACAATTATTCTGAAAACAATTGAACATTCACTTAAATGACAATATCATGAAGGGATTTCTTCAAGCAAAAAACAGCAATCCAAAACAAATATAAATAAAACTGTCTGAAGGAAAAGCAACATTTTCAAATACTCGCAAGCCATTACAAAAGGCAGCTACACTGAAAGAGGCTGGCAAAAAAAATCCTATTGAAAATACAATTTTGATGATCCAGATAGCCAATTTCGTATACGAATTAACATTTTCAGTGCGTTTACATAAGATATGTATCGCTACATGTATCAGAGATTGCCAATGCGACGTTGTTTTAGACTTATTCGGCGGAGAAAACGGTATTCCGACATGTGCGTGCTCAACAACAGTTGTTCTAGAAGTTGTCCGTGTATAACAGCCATGTGCGTGCTCAACAGCAATCGTCAAAACCAATCGAAACTCAACTTTACCTTGAAAATAACGCCATTAGCAATCGATGTATCCTTTTTTTGCCAGTTTCAATGCACGACCAACTGGTACTTAAACAGTGCTAATTAGTGTGAAAACAGTTATATTATTGGTAGTCCGTGTACAACAGCAATTGACGGGTCAGGAAATCTCAAAATATTCCATGAGTAATCTCCACACTCAGACCAACGAGAGGGAAACGGTTGATACTCGATGAAACCGCGTCCGGCTGGCCCTATGATAGGCGTCATCCGATAAAAACAAGTAAGTAATAAGGATGATGTACCTGTTAAAACACTCAAATTTTCCATCTTATCGAGGCATCGGCGGCCATGTTTTCTCAATTCTGACCACGTGATTCCCCGCATTGTTCTGGTAAAAAACACGCGACTTTTTCTTCACGCCTGCGTGCCTGCCTGCGTGCCTGCCTGCCTATCTGCCTGCCTGCCTGCCTGTCTGTCTGTCTGACTGTCTGTCTGTCTGTCTGTCTGTCTGTCTGTCTGTCTGTCTGTCTGTCTGTCTGTCTGTCTGTCTGTCTGTCTGTCTGTCTGTCTGTCTGTCTGTCTGTCTGTCTGTCTGTCTGTCTGTCTGTCTGTCTGTCTGTCTGTCTGTCTGTCTGTCCGTCCGTCCGTCCGTCCGTCCGTCCATCCATCCGTCCGTCCGTCCGTCCGTCTGTCTGTCTGTCTGTCTGTCCGTCTGTCCGTCCGTCCGTCCGCACGTCCGTCCGTCTGTCTGTCTTTCGGTCGGTCGGTCGGTCGGTCGGTCAATACACATTTCAAAGAAAATGGACCGTGCTTAAAAATGTCTTTGACATATTTTTGTATCTTAAATTCCAATAATTTTAAATGACATCAACTTAATTGATTGCTGCTTTTGATGGTATGAACTATCTTTGCTTATTCATTTTGGATTTAAATTTAGTGCTGTCGAACCCTTTTTCCGCGGAAAACCCGACGTAAAATAAATAAGACTGACGGACAGTGGTGTTGTTTTTGTCGTGACTACAGTTGAAATATATAGATTTTCGTTATGAAAAGTAATTCTTATATGAAGTTAAGAAAAATATGATTGTATATTCAATCATATATCCCACAGGTGGGTAGCGTGTGGCTATGATATTAATTAGTGAAAACATCATTTTGAATGATAAATAATCATATTATAACGAAAAATTAACTTTTCTGAAAAAAAAATTTCACTATCAAATATATATATAACAAGGTATGCAACTCAAAATCACCCCAAAACGGGGTGCATCGCTTTGAACAGCCATATCTTCATCAATTGTGCAGCGATTTTCACGATCTCGGTCTTATTCAACGCAGAAATGAATTTCCTTTCTGGAAATGTATATGTCTTGCAATATTTTTACAAATGCTGGGTCAACTTTTAAGAAATAACACGATACACAACTCGCATGACCCAGTTAATCATGCTGTCTTTAAGACTGAAATCTTCACGGAGTAAAGGGCAACTTCCCTACAAAGTTCATGTAGTTCGATACCATAATTCAATAAAACGTATGAAAAAACATTATTACCGCTCTTGTCGTTACATTCTGCATCAAGACTAACTGTCCAGCGCCGTTTGAAACCTTTGTTTACATACATTTCAACTAACTGACATTTTAAACATACGAGTGATTTCATTGGTCCAATGCGGAGGTGTGTCTTTACAACTGGAGATTTCATTCATAAAGAATGCATGATCACTGTCAACTGGGTCATGCGTGTTGTGTATCGTGTTATTTCTTAAAAGTTGACCCAGCATTTGTAGAAATATTGCAAGACATATACATTTCCAGAAAGGAAATTCATTTCTGCGTTGAATAAGACCAAGATCGTGAAAATCGCTGCACAATTGATGAAGATATGGCTGTTCAAAGCGATGCACCCCGTTTTGGGGTGATTTTGAGTTGCATACCTTGTTATATATATATTTGATAGTGAAATATTTTTTTCAGAAAAGTTAATTTTTCGTTATAATATGATTATTTATCATTCAAAATGATGTTTTCACTAATTAATATCATAGCCACACGCTAACCACCTGTGATATATCCTATATATACTATATAGACACATGGTGTTTAGGCGCGAATGATAATTCATTTAGTACCTCGAGAATACCATGTTTCAGGCTAAGGCGATGTATGGTATTCTGAATTTCGAATTCCTGAAAACGGAACCTACAATCAAAGTCTATTTCAATTTCAAACTTGAAATGTCATTTTAAGCGAATACTAAGAAGCTCTTTCATTATATTAACGTAAGAGAAGCTTTGTTTTATGTTGAACAAATGCAGCTGTTGTGCTTTGTATCGTTCTAGCCAGAAACTCATGTTAAAAGAATGACATTTAGCCATACATTACCTACATTTATATTCAACAATATAGTGTATACTAAATAAATAGCATCTGGAAATCCGTGCCACTTGTGTGTGTCGGTCGCGCACTAATATGCTTCAGATTCAGCCCGCACTAAGACGCCGAACAGAATAGTCGTTGTATTACGTGGTTCTATCTCTATCTTATGCTTGGAAAGTCGTCGAAGACTGGAGTTAATATCCATTACTAGGAGAGGTAACTGCGCGTGGACCAGTTTATGGATATGAAAAACACATAACAGGGCTTGAACGGCACGTGAATCGCCTTGATAATACACGATTTCTCCCGTTCAAGCCCTCCTTTTGCCAAATTTGTGCACCCCGCCAGAGGGCATTATAGATATAGTTTATGCAATAATACTAATTTCAGCCTTTTTTATTAGCTTCGCTTTATAATGCTTTTAACTCATGATTTAAATTCAAAAAGGCATAAAAACACGTTCAAGGCGAAACTCTCGTTTTGTTTGTGTTTGTTGCATTTCTTGTTTTTGGGCAAAAGGTCACTTACTAAATATGATGTTAGATCGTGTACTTAATAAGATTGCTTCCCTTCTGACGAAACGGCATTGTTATTTTTTTCATTTGATAAAAGACGAGCAAAATGACGGAAGGGTGGGCGCTATGGCAGTATGCGGTAAATATTTCTCAGAAGCAAAATTCTGTATAGCATGAATAGATTTCCAAACATCTTCGAAGAGTTAAGCATGATGAAACGAAGTGCCGCGTGCTAGAACCAGGTCCCTAAGTTAAATGTCTAGTTCACAAATAAATCCCAAATGTCCTATTTTCGAAATAAATCAATGACATTTTGTCCTGATCGAGCGTTTCTTTGTCAACCGTTATGGGGTTTTAAATAACTTACTAGAATTGATAATCACGATAAGACGGAGTGACGCACACACTAATAAGGTACATAGGTCCAAGATCAGAATTAAAATTACATTTTCGCGATCTACATATTGTGGTGGATGTATCGATTTATGATTATAACATTATTTAAATGCCAATTGCCTACAATGAAACATTAGGTTTATTACGTCTATGGCCGTAGTTTTTTCTTTTTATTGTAAGCATGTTCATTAAGTTTTTAAATATGAGACAACATGTTCGAATTTATGAATCGATGTGATAATATGTTATGATTCAATCGGTATCTAGTTTAAAATAAAACTCTAGAAAGCGGTGACAAAATGGTTTGATGTTTAGATATGAAGTTTTAATTTTAAAAGGCAGGGTATCGATTGCATGGCGGCGATGAGACGATGTTTACTGTATGACGGCGTTGCCCTTATCGAACGATGTCGAATGTGTGATGACAGGAGAACGATAGTTCAAAATCACAATAGTTTACCGATGATAGTGCAATGGTAGGAGAACGATCCTCTGAACATATTGCCATCGCACCATTTGTATCGTACCATCTTCATGAACCTTCCAACCAACTTAGTTTCGACATTTTTGGTCCCGTCGAAACAGTATGCGCACACTTTGCTTTTGCTTTTTAGAATCAATGGTATAAGTTTAAACACTGATTGGATTGGTCAGCTGTTGGTTTGAAGTTTTGATAGGTCAAGTGTTGGTTTGAAGATTTGATTGGTCAGCTGTTGGTTTGAAGTATTGAATTTTGTTTTACACTGTTTTAATCTACATAACATCTATTAGCGCAACCAGTTTTTTATATGCGAAGCAAACAATAAAGTCGTATAGATAATTCGCGAACGTCATTTAGCATATATTAGAAAACTCTGTTAAATATGAAAATCAAACAAATATAATATGATGATATTGTATATATTTAAAATCATAGCACAAATTTGACACATCTTATTATACACAAACGACATTACACATTAGAAACAGCAAGATGTTATGTAATTTACCATAATATTAGAAAACAAATCTTGCTATGGTTACCATGTATAACACATTCACAATATATTTATTTTTTCCTACATATAGGTCACAGTATGTCCATGAAACACGTCTTTGCTTGAGTGTAAAACAACGAAGAAACCTGAAATAATCAGCATATCTAAAGTGTATTTGGTGGATTCGATCGCGTAATTTCTATATTGGTTTTGATGAGCGACCATTCCGGAATCTGCAAATCAGCTGACAGCTGACCTCGCCCAAAGTAGGTGTTCTGAAACACGTGTTATATCGGTAAAATCCCAGATCGTATATATTGTCAAAGAACTAGACTGCAAATATTGCTTCTTATGGTAATTTTACCTACTAAAAACGCATTGAAAGCTTTAAAAAAATATTATAATGTTCTAAACCATATGGACAAGAATGTTATAAGTGTAATGAATCCATTTTGCACAAAGCGTCTTTTATATTTACTTAAGAAAAGAGATTTTTCAAACAAATCATTGTATAATGCCTTTGTAGTTTAAATGAAATTGTTTTCAGAGAAATAAAGGTAATTTAACAAATATCCTTAAAACTACATGGCGTTATTTTCAGGTGACAGGGGCTTAAATTCCAGATGTGCCTTAACTGAGTAACACTGCAATTATTTATCTCCCATTTGTACCATATGACTAAGCAAATAATAAAGAAAAGAAATGTATGTATTTTATTTTGAAGACATACCCGTTTGCCTTCCGTCGATACATAAATAGGCAAACAATGGAGGACAAAATTAGCAGTAACACTGCACCGGAAACACCAAGTGCAATCGCCGTTGTATCGGAACTCCCTAGACCAGAAAAAAAACTTAAAAATATTACTACAAATTTATTTATACTGCATTATTTCGTTGACATTGAATATGCTTTAAACTACAGTGCGGTTATCATCTTTTCTCTGTAAAACGAAATTTAAAATGCATGCAAAAACATTACTTGTAAAGAAATGACTGTATCGTGAATATTTATACACAAAGCTAAGTATTTGGTATTGTTTTACCTATTCATCGGTATGCTTAATATTGCGTTTCTACAAACCTTCAGAGTATACATGAACAACGAATTTAGTTGACTCCTTCTCTGACGTTTCCTTATTGCCTGCATGGACGTTGTAATCGTCTGCAAAATAATTGACTGAATATTAATTCTGAATTAACATATTCTGGAAAGATATATTGTCGACGCACCGACTGGTACGCAATACCGTAATAACTCTATGTATTCGGACACTAAGCTTTCGGACACCCCCTTTTTGGCTGAAATGGTTATTTTTCTTGACTCTTAATTTTCGGACATGCGCGTTTCGTCTATCATTTATTACTCTAAATTTCGGTCAGTACAGTGCTATTTTACCAGCTTTCGGCATTGTATTCGCGTATCTTGTGAAATTTTGATCATGGGGTTTTACAAACGGATTCAGGTCATACAACCTGGGAGTCGCATGCCTGAGGGCAATGGACCATAACATTTGCGTAATGGGTCTATAACCATGTATACCGGTAGAAAACAATCGCTTCACCCAACAGCATTTTAAATGATATCTTTGTATTAAGGACGGAGTATGTTTAATGTTTTTACTTTTTTGTTCTGTATCATTTCAGGCCAGATTAAGCAAAGCTGTAAAGTTGTTTTTCTAATTTTTTAGTAGAAACACTTTTGTGCATTGATTTATTGATTTTATTTCAATATAATAATTATTTTCAGACATTTAATTTGTGTCTCTAAATTTTTTGACACCTGTAATTGTTGAATATTTTCCGTATCTAAATTTTCGGACACGACGAAAAAACATTTTTTAAGTATGCGAAAGAGTATTTACGGTAATAGATAAAACGTGTATATTACAATTGTGCGTGAAATTTAATATAATAACAAAAAAATAAACAATTTTGTAAACATTAAAAGCGAAAATATATGTATGTTATAAATAGTTGCATACTTATGCAATCAGCCAATTTCAGAGATCCTATTCCAAAAGTCGTGTGCCCAGCTGGACATTTCTTGCATTCTGTCTGTCCGGTCTCGTCCTGATAATACCCCACAGGACACAAGATGATTGCTCCTCCGTCCGAATATGTTCCAACAGGACATTGAGCTTTCAAAAATACACGAAGACACAGTATGATATTGGTATTTGCCATCAAACGTTTCAATCCTTCACACAGTGTTATGTTAGTAGAGGTTATATTTTTGTTAATCTAAATCTCCCACATTTATTCGATAACTTAGAAGAAGAATCACTAACAAATCTTCGCTCAGTATTTTGTACAAATAAGTGTAAAAGCAATTAACACGTGGTGTCTAAATTGTAAACTATTGACGACTTACTGAAATATCTTTCACGGTTATGGATGCGTCTTAAAGTTGACAGGGTATATCAAAGGCAAAAACAATAACTGCTCAAAGCGTGGCAGTTTCAATCAGATGCAAGTAAATTAAAGATATATGTGAAATATCGATCAAAGCGAATAATTGTGTGTGTGTTTTGTGATTCCAATTATTTGCAAATTTCTCTTAAATTAACCTAATTTGTTTGAATCGCGTATACACCTACCGCAAAACATATCGAGTCTCACTGATCCTGTTGGGCAATTCATGGATGATACAACGCCTAGGCCTGAAGCACCGGGATTGACATTGTATTGCTTTTCGTCGAGGGTCACTTGGAAGAAATCGTGTGATTGGTTTGCGATGTGCTGGGCTGCTTTGTCGAGATCAATTATATGTTCCACATATGTATTTACGCTGTCCGATGTTTCTGTATTGATTACATAGTTTTAATCATATCCGATCATAATTGTTAACAATTTTTATTTTGTCGAATGGTAAGAGTTAAATTTATTACATACGAACAATAAACGTTCAACACGTTACCATAAAATTATCAATTCAATATTGAAAGACCATTAACAATCAGTTTTGTAATTAATCCATCTACTTAAACTTTTATGATTGCGTTTTTTTTTTCTTCAAATATCAGGTAAGATAAAATAAATGTAATTAAAGCCATTTGAGACATTTACAATATTTAAAAAACATTATCTTACTATTGTATTGATGAATACCGTCTTCGCTGTTTGGTTTCATTTCGATTTTTATGGTTACGCCATGAGGCGTCGAAGTATTACATTCCTCAGACTTCACATTTATCGTGCATGTATTCTCTCGCACACAACCTAGCTCTCTGATTTTCACATCTACTTGATTCCTCAGTGCCTGAACGTTCTTGTCACTGCAAGTTAAGTCGTAGTGGGCCACGAAACCAAGATCCGTATTCGAAGGTGGTTCTACTTCTGTAAGTTTAGTTACACAATTGCATTTTTTATTATATGTATATAAATGAATAAATATTAATTTTTATATTAACATTTGTATTTGTTTTTTAATGTTCTTTTGAGAGGCAATAGTATATTAATTTAGTTGTTTTAATAAAATGTTCACCATGTGGACCTAATGTGTACATCCGAAGATTGTTCCATTTCTGTACGTGTTTACGTTACGCATAATTATACATGTTATATGTTCATATTTGATTAAAGCCACCCTTCGTAAGTGTGTTCGTTTAATTCAATTAAATGAATATCTTGAAGTAGGTTGGTAAGTTAATCCTTCAAAATCGCGCTTTTCAAATAAGTTTTACCATGTAAAATGTGATTTTCAAGTTGTTGTTTTTTTACTGGAACATCTACAAAAAGCCTTTGATCATTTACATTCAAGTTGACAATTTATAGTCAAAGACATAAGTGCATTGTGATTTTCATCCGGAACAGGTGTATATCTTATTACTCGAAAAGAAGACAAGTAGGATTTAAATCAAAGCCGCGCCATATGGGCTAAATCAATACTAGCCTTTTGATAACACTCAAAAACAGCTTTGTAAATGGGACAAAATTTATTTGTAAAAGCGATTGACATATTGAAAGTACCAAATATATACAATGTCTTACTTCAAATGCATCAGCAGCGGAGAAATGTTTGAATAACATGTGGTCCTTTATTTAGTGCAGGGAATGTATTGCTGAACAAACAAAGAACTGAATAGACATGACATTAACAAATAACGAACACAAGCAAATTTATTGACGTATATATTCTTTCAGAAGTCAGTTTTGAGTTGGCTCTTCCTAAATCTCTATGTGTAAAACATTCAAACCTTATGCTGAATGCAAGACCTACCCAATCTCGGTTACTGAAGGTTGAAATTATTTGCTATATGGACTATTTTATGTACTTAGCAATCATCGGATACAGTAACAGTTTAAAATGAGACCATACAAAATGCGAAGCGTAAAAAACTGAGTTATAAATTGTAAATGTGCGGCCGCTAACTTTATCAACCACTGTTTGGGTGATTGTTTCAAATTTGTTCTTTGGTAAATAGGGGTGGAGAAAATGGTTGGGTAACCTAACATTAATGAACTTGTCCAAAGTTACATCGTTATATTGCAACACTTTGTTCGTTTATCAACTTTTGCATGTTCAAGCGGTTTGCATGATAACATGCAATACAATATCAATCCCAGTGTTATTGCCCGTTTGAACCTTTGCTATACTTGTGTTATCTGTTATCAATGCAAGAAGCCTTTTAATCGTGAACGTGGTGAGGTGGTTTTACTCGTAAATAAACAGGATCAATCAAATCCTGAATAATGGACTATGGATTCAAACCAAGGCTGGTACTTAACTAAACAAATACCAAATGGCAAATGGCAAAGCTAGTTTAAGATAGATGAGTCATAACAGATAAGTCATAACAACTCAACACTGATGTGGATATGATGTGGTTGATTTTATAACCCTGTGTGTAATGCATGTGGTCATATCACAAAGTTGAAGGCTACACGAAGTTTAATACTAACACTATTGACTGATAAAGCCTGTCGGATTATAATTTCAAACTATGGTCATCCTGTTGAAGTCTAATTTAAGAGCGTTATGCATATGACCAGATCAAAAAACAACGATAACATCAATGAAATATTTGTATTCACATGCGGATAGCATACTTATATTATCTGCATGTTATCGGTTATGTTTTTCCCCATATATTACAATAGATTAATTAGATAATGGAAAGCAAAAATATAAACACTACATTACCAGAACAAGACGGAAGGGTTGCTGTTGGATTTTTTTCTGATTGGTGATTCCAAACATACCCTGTTGCAAGACCACACTCGTATACCGGTAGATGAGGCATTGCAAAGTACAAACCTTCATTATATAACGAATGTGTATAGTCAGATATAATATTTTTGCAATATAGTACTTATCAAATTGAATACAAACATGTACATAAAAGGTTCAATGAGTATAATTTAATTGGGGTTTTCAATAAATGCGTATTCAAAATCACATATTTTTAGGCATATGTAAAATGAAGAACATGCATTTAAATAGTTTTAAAATATCACGTTATGTCCCTTTACCATTTTAATTAAATATATATAATTATCACTTTATCAGCATGGCTCTGTTAAAATAGCATACTAAGCCACTTACAAAATCTTAATTCAACTTGTATTAGTCATTTAAATGAATCATACCTTGCGTACACGATATGGTGCAACGAAGTATATCAACGGTATCATTGCAGTTCACAATGACACCAGGTGATCGCCGTAGTTGTATGCATTCTGTCAAAGTAAAATTAATTGTCTTTACTCTTTACGCATTATTTTCTAATAGAAAATTCTTTACAATAAACATGTGCATTACGGTCAAATATATTTAGTGCGCACACCTGGACAGGTTTTATTATTGCAAACTTCTGTCGTCACAGACTCTCCTGGGCACATTGTCCCTTCTGGATCAGGCGGTGGATTGTCACACGACCGGGATCTCCTCTTAAATCCACCGCCACATGTCGACGAACAAGCGGACCAATCCGCCCAAGATGACCAGTTGCCATCAACTAGACATGACGTCAATATAAAAACGTTAGAAATGAAGTCATATGCCAAGCATTTATATTATTAAAAAATCATTTGACACAGCCGATGAAATTCCACAGCTTTCATTATAACTACGGGTGATATCGAACAATGTTAAAATGGTTGTAATAACTACACAGTTTTATGACACTTTTTTTTTCATTACAATTATCATTGAGAAAGTATGGTATTATGTTACATACCAGCCTTTTTCTCACATAACTGTCCTTGGAAACCGTAGGTGCAAGCACATGTATAATTAGACACACCATTAATACATCTAGCTCCGTTCTCACATTCATTTGCTGTGCAGAAATTCGGAGGAAACTGACACTGACGCCCGGTGTAACCATTGCTAAAACAAAGTTTCTGTAGCTTGAAAAATATGTGTAACTGTTTGCTTTATTAAATGCAGATGTTGCCCTTACAATCAAGCCATTTTTAACAACTAAACACTTTGGTCCAACGTACGTATGCACACACAAAAGTAATCAACACATTTAGGTTAATACAGTTGGTCGACATGATGTATTTTTATTTATAATAAACATTTACCTGCAGCGACAGTGAAAATCTCCGATGGTATTAACACAGTCGTACGGACCACACGGATTGCTCATGCATTCGTCTATAGCTGAGGTAATTTATATACATTTATTTTAAATCACTTTTATTAAAGTTCTGAGGTTATGTATATACATTTCCATTCAAATCATTTTTACTAACGTTATTATTGTTAAATTAAAACAAAACAATATTATAAAATGGAAAGCATAAAGTTATTAATTTAACTAAAAATCGTGCTGTTGAGTCTCATAATTGCGAAAACGACAATGAACGTCGTGGACATTTCAATTAAATAGTCTTATAAAAACGAAACAACTATAAAGCAAATACATTTCATCATTAAATTTGAGGACACCATTAACACGTCGTAATAAGAGTTGAAGTAAAATTAGGTTAATTTATTTGTCATGATTTGTTTACTATTCCAAACATGTTTATTTGCTTTCATTACTATATGTGTTATGAAATAAAATTTTACTATGACATTCGCTACATTAGCGACCAATAAAAGATGGGCCATCTTAAATTGTACTGACCGTCACACATCGATGGTATTATAACTCGGGCCCCTGTGGTCTTCACAAGTGCATCAATGTTATATTCTGCCGTCGCATATGATGCGCATGTTGTTGACCATTGCTTGATCTCTTCACGAGTTGAGCTTCGGAGGGCGATTTTCGTGTTTGACAACTGGACATCTTAGTAAAAATATCAAGAAATTTATTAATTAATTGTATTAATCAGACGTTAGCAATTTGATAAATTAAATTAGCAACAACATAAAATCATCAAGTTCACGAAAATGAGGTATGGTTACACAATATCTATTTCTGTGAATGTGCCTTCCATATTGTGCAGGGAATTTGCAAAACGTTACATATTAAACACTGAATATGGTAACTTGTTGCAGCAAAGTGACGCATGATGTCTGAGGATCGAATTGTAGAAGATATCACAATGTCTTATTATATTGAACCAAATATCTCGTTTACAAATACTGTCATGAATTGTACCTCCAGCAAAGTGAAAGGAGTCCGTTGAAGTCACAATATTATTTCTAGTAGGTAGGTTCGTTGCATTTCTACATACTTCATTGCCGTTTATGAAGACCGCCACATTGTTGTGGTCAATTACCAGGGCCAGGTAAGTCCACTTCATAGCTTTAACAGCGATGCCAGTTTGACAGATAGGAAGACTGAAATTAATGAATGTAACATTAACAAAACGCATCATGCGTCCTTAGAATCATTCAATACATATTTGTCTGCTAGCATTCGCATGTCAACATTGGTTCTGAAAAGGAAGTAACAAAGAAACAAAACAACTAAGTACTATTTTTTTTTTTTTATTGTGCATGTATATGCAATCGCAACAGCTTTTATCTTGTGATTCGTTACATTATGTTCAAATAATTTTAGCATCAATTATTTGCATATTTTAATATATTAAAAAAAATCAAGTTGGAATACTGTTATTAAAATTGATTTTGGGAGTTTGTAAAACAATTTTCCATTTTAGTTATTCTTAAGAGGTTATATCACGCGTACCAAAAAAAGAGTATTGATGCAACCATATACAAATAAAACGATATAATTTAAATAAAAACTTCCCATACATTTTTCTTTCCAAGACTTGTATTAATCTTACCCTAAAATGCGCAACGATAACGTTGGTGCGAAAGTTAATACAAGGCTATGGGCACCAGACGAGGTGATCACAGAAAAGTGTTGCGACTGATTTATTCTGAGTAAAAGCCATGTTGTTAAGGTAAGTTCACTAGCTGTAGCGTTTGTCTCGACCGTCAAAGCACTTGAAATCTGAACATCATAAGCTGAAAAGAAGTTTTAATGAGATTCAATAATTGTTTGTTTATGGTCTTTTGCATATATTCTTTTGTATTGCATATGCATTTGTCAACTGCCCTTATAACATTTATGAAATTTCTTTCATACTATACTAATTTTGATCTCAAACTAATTTGTTAAATATGGTTTTTAATATATTCATATGTATCTGTGATTTTGGACGAAAAAAATACACTTTTTTAATATTTGCTGTTTCATACTATTGGAAGGAATTCACAACACCAGCTTAATACATTTAATATAATTTATTGATGTCATAATGTTATAACTTATATCATTTAACTTCAGGTGTATGTGTTATTTTGTTTAAAAGGGACAGTTGTGTAAATATAACATACATATACGCATAGAGTAATAAAAAGAAAAAAGCATTACTGATTTCCATTGCTTTCCATAGAAAGTACATCTGTGTTGATACACACCTATACAACTTGATTTCGATGTCGCCCCTTCTGCAGGTGTACGTGTCCCAGATGGGCATGACTGGCATCCCCTGGACATTGCAGAATCTTGGTAGGAGTCGCTGGGACATTTTGCACAAGGCGACAATCCGGTAGGAGAATATTCACCGGGAGGACAATATGCTGTGTTAAAAAACGTAGATCAGAACATTTCCACTTTTGAAAACACACTATCACGTTAAATGAAAATAAAATATTTACTAGAATTTCGTATTTTCACATGTTAACCTTTACTTGTATATATAACAATTAACGTGCGTAAGTTAAATAAAAAATAAAGTCAATTTTTCAAAAGTAGTTTTTCTGTAACACTGGAATAATTACAAACGTTTTTTCTTCTAATACCTCTACATTGTGTGATCCCAGTCGATGCGTTGGAAGTGGTGTTACTGGCAAGCGGACAGGTTTTACAGACGACGCTGTTCGGCATATTTTGATAACCACCAATGGGGCAAACTTCACATCTGTCTGTTATATTTGACATAAACTGACCAACCGGACAACCCACTAAAATGTGAATCCAAACATACACATGAAAAGTCAGACAATTATTTATTTGATAAACAGATGTGTGTTTTTCTTCGCGTTGTATTGAAAAAACCAATATGTACTTCTGAAAAATAAAAACAAATACAAAATCACATTAAGGGCTATTCGAAACGCCTTATCATCAAATGTGTTATAGAGATTGACTGACCACACGTATTTTCAGTCGGTCGTGGTACCATTCCATTTGGACATTGTATTATTGGCAAACCGACTTCAACAGAATCATTTTCCACACGCAGCCCGGGTATATCGAATAAGCCATCCATTGCTGCTCTCCTAATATTTCTTGAAACTCCACTCAACTTTTCCTCAGTTCTGGCAATTGCTTCTTGTTTGGTTTCGTCATCAACAATATTCAGGGGTAAGATTATTTCAAACTCAACAATATACGCGAAGCGTTCCGGTCTCGGGTTTCTATGGATGTCTCGTTTCCTTCTCGACGAAGTTGGTCCACATGAGACCCTTACATACTTTGCTTGGCAATCTGGGTTATTACGACAGTATTCCAAAAATCTTGATGCGCTTAGGGCCATAACGAAGTTTTCTTGTATTTCTAATAAATTTTCGGCTGAAGAATTGCATTTGTCCGTGTAGTAGTAGAAGTCAGAAGGAAGATGCATATTATGAGGGTAGACTGTCGCTGAAATGCAAAATAAAAGCTCATCACACTAGCAAATTTGTCTGATACAATTTAACTAAACAGAACATATTCCGTATTTCCCTGATTTTATAATTATTAATTTTGATAATGTTTGAGATCTAAACATGTATGCTAAAACATTTTATAGCATTTGTTTGCATTTTATCAGTGTATGCACTATCAGATAAAATACGTTAATATCCAAAAAATTCATACACCGATGAGATGCAGAAAAAAATGCTATCCAGTACCGGTAATTTTAACAGTCTAAAGGCCACATCGGATTTTTATACGTTCGCGTATGAATTAAGTTTAAGTTTCAATTTAATTTTCATTGAACGGCATATCGTTGACGTTTGCGCCGAACTATGACGTCATTTCGCTATTGACCGGTTACAAGCAACCTCATGACCTTTCGCGTGAAATATTTACGACTTTTGTCAAATATTTTATGAAATATAAATACGGTCACGAATACAAATGTATTTACATTTAAATTCAAATTAGCATATTTGGTTCATCTAAAAAAGAAAAACAGATCACGCTTATGGATTACCCCATTCGAGTTGAGCATTAACTTGGAAAAAATAAAATATTGCAATGAAACATAGAAACATTTTTGTCTTATATGTTTTATGACGTTTAAAAACACATTGGTCATTACAACATTTAATTGTAGTATGGTTTATAAATTAGAAATCAACGATATAATGTTTCGACCCTATGGTAACATGTATTGCTCTTTACCAGAACAGTCAGGAACATGATCGTTCGGCCTCCAATTTCCATCTGATTTCCCACATACGAATTCCCCGTAGGTGCTTGCAGGAACGTCATACCCTTTCTGGCACTGCATAATACACATCTGTCCGTAGGTCCATGCACTGCAGGACATTGCGCCATTTCTGGGTTCTCGGAGTTGTGTGCAATTTGTTTCTGCATTTTAATCATACTGAAATTATTCTATTGGACTAAGAGCTATGAAAATACGTTTTACACATTTGTCCATGCCATGAAGTTCAACGTGTGTATTACTTAAAAAAAATAAAACTATTTAAATTTCGGGCTGGTCATAAACGAACTTAAATGATTGTGTCTACCGTGCCATAGCCCCGATTTAAGAGAAAGTCAAATGAAGAACGATAAGTTAAAACATTAAAACAGGAGATACCACCTTTGCAGAACGGTTTCATGTCGTCTTTATTCCACAGCCAGTCAATGTTATCGTTCCTATCTTTCAAACAGCGGATTTGAGTGGCTCCCTCTAGCGGATATCCGCCTATGCAGGACAGAGTGCACTGTGCTCCATACGTATACAGGTTGGGACAATCGTACCGTAAATTTTCTTGGCCACGTGTTGTAATATATGGAGGTTTGCAACTTATGGCTGAAATGTTGATATCTAACGTAAACGTATGGATTTATGTGCATAGATGTGCAAAACACTTTTTAAAATATGGCTTTAATCTAAACGATGTTCAATATAGAGTTTCATGTTGTTTACATAATTTGAAAGAATTGAAATTACATTGGACTTGTACAAGAAAGGAACAATTTCCACCGACGTTATTTGACGAATCATTTATTGTATACGTCACTCGCGTTACACCAACGTTTAAACGCTGTCCTGGCCTATATCCGTGCATTTCCATTATGGTAACATTCTCGTTGGAGTTATCTGTCCCCTTAGGTACGTCCCAGAAAACTGCGGCGGTATTGTTGGGAGAATCGATCGGTACTTGAATATTGGTTGGACACTCGCCATTGATAAAATGCGGCGGTTGCGTGTCTAAAAATATACAGGACAATACAGGCCTTAATTATATTTGATAACCATAGCGACCAAACACATTATTTACAATTAAGACGCACATGTGTATATAACTGTTTTATGGTAGATTATATTCTAATAATTCCATCGGAATGAGAAAATAAATTTGTAGTGCTAACCTTCTGTCTTTTTGGATATATAATTCATTGGAATAAACAATAAATGCATAATAACCATATGAATGATTCAGTTTCTCTATTTTGCTAACTTAAGGAAATTACAACCTACCGACGCACGTTGATGGTTCGCTCCACTGTCCATTACTGTTACAACTCACAAGACTGATTCCGCTCGCAGAATATCCAGGTAAACACACGAGTTGGCAATAACTTCCATAGACCGAATTTCCAGTAGTGCACCTGACTTCACCGTGTTTTACTCTTGGTGTTGGTCCACACTTAACAGCTGTATTAAAAAAACACATATTTTTTAAGGAACAACAATAATTAAGTAAAACTTTCTTAGTTTTCACTAACATATCCAAAAATAGGATAGGTATATAGGGCAAACATATATTTTGGTTAACTTTTTCATAATCCACGAAATAATTAATGCCGATTTCCATTCCGACAACAATGATGTTCAATTACATAAATCTTACAAAAATTAATCCTGTATTCGTTCGTTAAACATTTCTGAAGCAAATGTTATCAACTGTTGCAAAAAATAATCAAAATTCAAAAATGAAAGCTAAGTTCTGTAAAGTTACTGTAAACAAATCAATCGTTTAACGCCAAATCGACGACAGTACCACTACGAAGACGCGCGTTTAGCTGACATGGATTTCAGATACTTCAAATGTTCTGTTGTACATACGGTCACATCGAGGTTGACCTCCTGACCACGATCCTGTTTCTGAGCAAACCAGTGACGCAGATTGTGATGACAAATAGCCTTGTTCACAGAGTACTGTACACACGGAGCCAAGTGTGCCTCCTGAACCACAACTCAAATAGCCATTGCTTAATGTAGGTGCGTAACCACATCGAATTACTAAAAATGAAAAAAACATAACTAGCAAAAATTGTAAGCAAAAATATTTTAGTTGAAATGATTTTGGAATCAACTATATATATATATATATATATATATATATATATATATAAATACTATCGCCACCTTAGGGCGAAGTGCGCAAAAACACAGCACTTTGGCGATTTTTTTTAACTTCTTTAAACTAAGTTTATGTTTAATAAAAATCTCATTATTAAATAATTTAAGAGAAAAACATTGTAAAACTATGAAAAAATATTTTAAATTTTGCACAATTATATGTTAAATTTCTAAATTTTCATTTTCGACTTAATTCTATTTCTACCTAATGCCAAAAAACCCATATAGAAATTTCACTTTGCCTCTTCAATGCACTTGGGAGAAGGGAACTTAATACCGAAAACATACTAATTTACGCTCTACTTCTCTAAGACTGTTGATAAATTTAGCAAAAATAAATATTTAGATAATAAATAATAAATAAAAATATATTATGCCGATACACGTCTGTAAACGTAACAGCATAATTTTATTATGCGTTTATGATACTTTTCTTACAATTTAATATAATATTTAATATTTATAATATTTATGTATTATCCGCGTGCTGATTTTTCTCTGATCTAAAAATAGAACACATACACTAAGTAAATGTTAGGAATTAGGGTGCACTCAGATATATACGTTTATTTGTTGAGATTCAATTGCTCTGTTCGATCACGACCTCGGCGATGCATTAAATCCATCCAAGTATTGTGTGCTTTTTGTTGGTTACTTCAGACATTTGTGGAACATTCAAGATCTTACATTTATTTCGACTCACCTATGGTCGGTGTTGTGCTAAACCGTTACGACATTGCTTTGCACGAATGAATCAGTGTACGCCTTTTACTTCTGCTTAGTTATTTGTTTACAGTTTAGTGCTTGCATTTATTGCGCCTAATTTACGTCACATTTACTATCACGTGATGCTTCGAATAGCCAATTACCTTGATGGTTAATATTCTTATCAATGTAAGTGTAATTACAAATATTATATAAATACTAATTTTGATAACTGAATTAGTTCTCTGGTGGATTTTGATTAGCGTCTCTATATTGATGGCCAGCTAATGGTTAAAACAAAAACAAAACGAAACAACGTAAAAAACGACATTGAATAAAAGTGTGGTCATCTGCTTCGAACGTTCATTAAATACATAGCATTGCGAATTTAAAACTATTTGAGAGATCCCGAACCTCACACTTAGCCCAGTGATATAAAACACACATAAGTGTGAATAATCTTTTGTAATATAAATTGAAAGGCAATAAAAGAGAGCTTATAAATAATTTAATAACGGCTAGATTAATCAATGGTTAGAAGAAACTAAAGCAACAGAGTTATAGTTTTCTGGGGCACGATGCAATGAACGAAATAACAAGTATAAATTTTTCTTTTCGTTTGAACAAAAAAAAAACACAAATAAAACGCGTCTGCTAATTTATTTGATGCATGTATTTGGTTTTCACTTACGCCAGTATTGTATCGAAGTATCTGACAACGCATTCTCTTACTGTCGTAAAAATAAGACCTCTCGATATAAGATTTAACGATATTAAATAAATGTATACTTTATTATTATACCTTAAGAAGAAGAAAAAACAGACAAACAAACATAACAGTGCACTCACACATATTGTGTATTAACTATTATACATAATACGGGTTCGATACATACAATATTCTCATTTGTACGAAATATTTGTTCTGATATCGCATAATTGGTATGCAATTGTCAAAAATTGTACGCCTGAATATTCATATACGGCTATAAATAAGCATGTTGCAATATACATATATTTTGCCATACAAGTTTTATAATTTCGCTTGCATCTTTCTATTTCTATGCATTTCCAGCATTTGAAGGGAATTTTAAATACAGCACTGACCGCAGTTTTATCTGATATTTTGTGATGCTATGCAATGTAGGACCATAGGCGGATCCCCTAAAATCGCCAAAGTAAAGTCAATTCATTTGATGTTTAACACTTAACTAGATCTTAATCACCTATTTAAACATGTCAAAGCATTCAACATCACTATAATCGTGGCGCTTCTGGGGAGCTTTGCCCCCCTGGACCCCCAAAACGATAAACTATGCACTTTTTTGGCATTAAAAGAAGGTACTTTGATGAAAGTATATAAGGCGTGACATGTTCGAGAAGTGGTTGTCAAAGCCTTCAAAATCACGAAAATCGTGGAGCTTAGGGGGGGGGGGGGGGCTTCGCTCCCCTGGACCCCTATCACTATGCCCTGCACCCACCAGAGGTTCTAGCGGCCCCCCCTGGACCACCGGCAAAACTTTGAATATCCCGCCCCCCCCCCCACCCCAAACCAGATATTCCGGAGCCGCCCCTGTGGACGGGTTGTTGTTTTGAAAATCTTTCTAGGGAAGCATATTTGTTGTAATGTATATACCCTGTATTGTTCGTACCCAAATGTTTTTTCGTACCCAATTTTGTTTTGGCATACTTTGTTTGTACCCTGAAGTTTTGTGTTTTGTTACCGTTTTCTAAAATATGTATCTTGGTGGATTTGAGCACTTAATACAAGTAAATGTCCAGCGTAAAGAAGCCTGTACGTCAGGTATACCCTTAACACAGTATTGAGTCGAGGTACCTGACAGCTTTCATGTTTGTCGTCGGATAATTGACGTTCAATTTATATAAAGTAAATAGTCTATAAAATTGATCTTGGCAACAAAAATGTTCACACCTTAAAAAGGCACTTCACCATTTAAACTGATGTTAAATTTAATCCCAACTGCTTAGTTGAAGTAGTTTATTAATATTTATGTTGAGTCATATTAATACTGAAATAACTTTGCATAAACATAAATCAGTTTCTTAAACACATGTTTTCTCTTATAATCACATGTGTAAACACGTATGTCCGAAAAAAGCATTGTCAGCAATCTTGTTCATTTTTAGATCGGCTTATTCATTCTTAGAAAGATATTTAATTATTTTGTATTTTTATATACATTTCCAGCATAAAGTTGCATTTTCCTCAGTGTGCAATTGCTGGAAGAATAAAAAAGCAACGTACGAATACAAAGTGTTGTGTTTTCATTTCATTATATTAAGGAATTTTTGCAGCAATATGAAACACGTTTTAGCTTCTGATTATTTGCCGTAAGAATGTATTTTGTTTTCTACGCAAACAGTATTATGTCGAAGTATATGAACGCATTCTCGTTATGGTGTCAGATTAAATATCGTCATATAAAATGTAACGACATATAATAAATGTAAATTTTATGATAATTTTTAAAATAAAAATAGAACAAACGTAAAACATATTCGCGCAAAGTGTAAATTGACTTGATTCACTACTTATTTCTCAATAAATAGAAACATCTTAGAATTGTTGCTCTCATTTGTACGAAATCTTTCGCCCTGTTCTTATGTAATATGCATACACTATACGCCTGAACACATATATGGTAGTCAAATAAAAATGCATGTAGGAATATATACATTTTATTATAATAGTTTATTATTTTGCTTGCATGAACAAACGGATACTTTCTATGTGTGAGTATTTCCAGCATTAGGGGGAATTTTAAACAAAGCGCTTTTTAGAATATATTCTGTGGTTGCATAATTTTTCTATTCGTTTATACCCTGTAATCTGTTCAGGACCATGTTTTATGATCAGAATGCATATACCGTTTTCTAAATATGCATTCATTATATAATATTATTGCATAAACTCTATCTATAATGCCCTCTGGCGGGGTGCAGAAACTTGGCAAATAGATGGCTTGAACGGGAGAAATCGTGTATTAACAATGCGATTCACGTGCCGTTCAAGCGCTGTTATGTGTTTTACATATCTATAATCTGGTCTACGCGCAGTTACTTCCATTCTCCAGCCTTCGACGACTTTCCAAGCATAATTGGGGAACTGAATAAGCACCAGTTTCCTCATGCATGCAGGGATAATGACGATTTCAATCCACTTTTCAAGTTACTTGTATACCATCTGCACTCTCTTGACATCAGCTTTATTGTATTGGCAACGTCATTGAAGTTAAGGTTATTTACTCAACACTTTCAAAAGACTATGCTCAAAATGTAAGTGTTTATGTACCTTCAACGTTCCTGCTGTAAATTTCAAAATAATTCCTCATTTCTTACTTTACGCTGCTGCATTTCAACTTTGCATTAATCCACTGTTTAAACACATTTTAAATCGAAAGCTGCCTATCCGAAAGTAAAGCCTCGTCATTTCGGATGATCACCGAGTGAGGCATATCTAAAACACAACCTTGAACTGTATTTAAATAATCGAATTATTTTGTCGATGTCGAATGAACAAAATATTGTTTTCAATGTTATTTAAAATTATTTTGGTATGTGTGATTTGTTTATGCAATAATAGCGAAAATACACATTTCTCGGACATGATCATGTGCCGGCGCTCTCAAAATCCGTTCCTGCCCTCGTGCCTGCGGGAAGAAAAACAACATATGAAAACAAGCATTTGTGTTGTCATTTTAGTATATTAAGGGCTTGTAGCAGCAATGTGATCACAATTTTAGCTTCTGCTAATTTCTGACGCATTTATTTGGTTTTCTTCTGAAACAGTATTATGTTGAAGAATATGAACGCATTCTCTTTATGGAGTCAAATTAAAATAGCTGGACATGACAATTAACGATATATATAAATGTAGATTTTATGATTTTATTAAACACCCAACAGAAAACAAACATCAACATATTCAACGCATATTGTAAATTGTCTTCATTCACTACTTACATGTTCTCCATAAATAATTTCATCATAGCATTGTAACTCTCATTTAAACAAAATACTGATTCTGTTATCGAACTACTCTTATGTGATATGCATAATAGTTACGCCTGAATATACATACATGTACATGGAAGGCAAGTAAATAAACTTGTAGGAATATATACATTTTACCGTAATAGTTTAATTATTATGATTGCATGTAATTTACACACTCACTCTGTCTATGTCTGTGTACATCCAGCATTAGTGGGATTTTTAAACAAAGTGTTTTGTGAAGTATACTAATGTAAAACTTCCGCTGCTCCAGCAGCACAGCATTCCCATCAATAACTTTTAAAACATATTATGGGGTTGCATATTTTATGTTTACACATGTACACCCTGTAATCCATTCAGGACCATGTTTTTTGTTCAGCATGCCGATAGCGTTTCTCTCAACATGCTTTCATTATGTAAGAGTAAAAGTCTAGTTGCTTCAGCGTTTATTTAGGATAGACATGTTATGATTTAATGTACATGCAATTTTTGATAATATACGTTAACATAAATTCAAAAGTTGTGATATCTTTAATAATATTTATTACCGTTTTCTTGCATGTTTAATTATGTACCATGATGGTGTTCAGCATAGCATACAAGTATTTCTCCAATGAAAAGGAGCCTGAACTATGGGTATGGCCTTAAATCAGCATTAAGTGGAAGTACATGAAAGCTTTTATTTGTGTCGTCTTTCAAAACATTTTCGTGGGGTTTTATAACTTTTGTGCGGTCGTGTATACCCTGTAATCCCTTCAGGACCATGTTTTATGTTCAGCATGCATTTAACGTTTTTGAAATATGCCATCATTATATAAGAGTACAACTCTAGTTTCTCCAGCCTGTATAAAGGATACAAATGTTATATTTTAAAGTACATGTTATTTCTGATCATGTACGATAACACAAATCAACAGATTTGATAACTTTTATATATTGTATTACTGTTTTTGTGAATATATATTTACGTACCATGCTGGGTTTAAGCATAACATACAAGTACAGTCCAACGTAAAGGAGGCCTTACTATGGGTTAGCCCTTTAATCAGCATTAAGTCGAAGTACCCGAAAACTTTTTTGTTTGTCGACGGGATAATTTATGTTCATGTTATAAAAAGAAATAAATCTAAAACAATAATTTTGGCTTCAAAAACGTGTACACCTTACATTGCACATTTCCATATAAAAAGATGCAAAATTAAAAATCCAACTGCTGTTATTTTTATGTTCAGCATGCCTATATCGTTTTCGCAATATGCGTTAATTAAAAAGGGTAAAACTCTTATTGCTCCAGCGTTTATTTAGGAAAGAAATATAATGTTTTAAAGTACATGTAATTTCTGATTATGTATGTTAACAAAATCCAAAATGTTGTTATATCCTTTATTTATCTTTTAACTGTTTTCGTGAATGTATAATTATGTACCATGATGGATTTCAGCACAGCATACACGTATTTGTGCAAAACGGAGCCTGTACTATGGATATGCCCTTAACTCAGCATTAAGCAGAATAATATAAAAGCTTTCATTGTTAAAGATCTCAATAATTCAGGGTTGATTTATACATAAACATATATATATAACAACTATTTGTGGCAACAACACCGAATACAGAACATAAAGCATTTCAACATTTGAAGATATGTCAAATTAAAATCCGATTACAAAGCTGTTTGTTTATTTTAATGTTTCGTCTAATGCAAACTAAAATTAATTTGCAAGCATTATTTTTTCAACAAATGCTTTCTATTACAATCATATTTGTAATCACAGATGTCGGGAAGACAGCATCGCCAAGTATCTAGTTCATAATTAGATCTGATAAGTCATACTCAGACGGATAACTTTTTGTATATATTTTGCAGAGTTTTTAGAATTAAGTTGCAGTTTTACCTAGTGTACAATGTTAGGCTTGGTTTGTTCATACGGACTTGCTTGAGGAAAACAATATCCTTACACAATTTTTTTACCGACAATATTATAGAGTAAGCACGTGTTTCAGCAACGTGATCAAAGTTTTAGAGTCTGCAAATTGAATTGATGTATTTAATTTGGTTTCCCCTAAACCAGTATTTTGTCGAAGTATATGAACGCATGCGCCTATATTGTCAAAAATCAATTGATGTTACATTATCGATATATGATGAATGTACATTTTGATTTATGATGTTATGTTTAGTAACAGACAACACACATGCACACGTTTACGCATATTTCAAATGGACTTGAAACAATACTTATTTGTTTACTACTTTAATAATATCGCTTCAATGGATGCATTTCTTTTATCTATTTTTATTCATGTTAAGTATTGGGAGGGAATTTAAAATAAAGCGCTGATAAAAGTTTTGCTCCAATTTTGTCTCGTATTTTGTAATGTTTACATCGCAGCTTTCTGTTCAGGATTTTGGTCTATTACAGTGGAGAGCCAGCTCATTCGTGAGAGTTTTCTAAAGGTATCATGATCTTTTAAAAAACATAAGTATTTTTCAGTAAAGTGCAACCGCGCTTTTGTAATATGAAGTCCCCACACTGATCCGACATTTGTCTAGCCGTTCAAACGCGCGATTGCACTTTACTGAAAAAATACTTATTTGTTTAAAAAGATCATAAAACCTATAGAAAACTCTCACGAATGAGCGGGCTCTCCACTTTATCCCATTAAAAATGGTGAAATATTTCAAAAGAGATCCTTAAAAATAATAACTGGGTCGCGCTTTATTCTCCCAACACAGATCCGAAAGAGTCACGTGGTATAGGCACTGTGTTAATGCTATTTAAGCGTCATACTGATACAACACATATTAAGATTTATTTCGTTAATATCAATAAAGTCATTTAAACATTTACATTCATGATATTTATTCCTGTATTTAAGGATATACATTAAATGTTTATAATTAATTTTTGAAAATGTGTGTCAACAATATTCTAAATGTTTATGATTTGTTACCGTTAACGTAAAAGTATTTGCCCAACAAAAAGAAGCCTGTGCTGTGAGTATGGCCTTAAAACATAATTAAATCCTAGAATCTGAAAGCTTTCATATTTTTGTCGTCCGAATAATGCAAGGTCAATTCGCATCAAGAAATCAAAAAATATAAGAACGATTGTGGGAAAAGGACCGAACAGAAGTAAAATAGCACTAAAAAATTTAAACAGATGTAAATTTAAAATCCAACCGTAAAGTCGAAATAGTTTTCTTTGTTTCGTCTTATGCATGTTTAAATAACTTTACAACCAAACCTTTCTTATTTGTATTTTCTATTTGTGCAAAATATTGGTTTTGATATCGCCTTATTCTTATGCAATAAGAATTGAATAACCGGCAAGGTTATACAAACGCATGTTGAAAAATATATACTGCCTTACTAGTTTAATAATTTCGCTTGTATGGGCGCATTGCTTCTTTCTATGTTTATGCATTTAACACATTTGGAAAAAAAACTAAACAAAGCGCTTGCTGCAGTTTACTGTAGTTTTGTCGTGTAATTGTAATGTTTTGCATTTCAGCTTTCTGGTCAGGCAATTTATCACTTCCCTCACACGGACTAGTTACAATGAAGTAGGGATTGGTGTTCTGAAAATATTTCTAGGGAGGCATAATATTTGTTTACACGTTTATACCCTATAATACAGTCTGGACCAAATGTAAGGTCCAGTATGCGTTATAACAAATTTAAACTACCAATCTCAAGTTGCTCTAGCGTTTATTTATGATTGTCATGTTATGTTTTAAAGTACATGTAATTTCGTATCATGTACGTTAGCAAAATTCTAAAAGTTGTGAATTTTGTTTAATATATGTATAACCATTTTCGTGAACGTTAAATAATGTACCATGATAGCTTTCAGCATAGCATAACAGTATTTGTCGAACGAAACGGAGCCTGTACTATGGGTATGCCCTTAAATCAGCATTAAGTCGAAGTACCTGAAAGCTTTAATATTTGTCGTCGGATAATTTAAGCTTAATTTATATAAAAAAATTAGTCAATAAAAAATAATTCGGCAAATCATATGATCACACCTTCAATATCACATTACCATTTAAACAGATGCAAAATTTAAAATCCAATGGCTTAGTTGAACTAGTTCATAATGTTTAATGTGTCCATATATTAATATTGAAATAACTTTGCATAAAAATAAATCCTTTTCTTAAACAAATGCTTTCTCTTATAATCACATGTGAAACACCGATGTTGGGAACATAGCATTGTCAACAATCTATGTCATAATTTGATCTGATTATTCATTCTTGGAGAGATAGCTTTATTTTTATGTATTTTTATATACATTTCCAGAATTAGGTTACCTTTTCCACATTGTGCAATGCTATGTTTGGTTAAATTCAGTCAAACTTGCAGGAAGAAAAAAGTATCAATACAAAGTGTTGTGTTGGAATTTTATTATATTAAGCGCTTGTCGCAGCAATTTGATCTACGTTTTAGCTGCTGCTTATTTCTATGATGCATTTAATTGGTTTTGTACTAAAACAACATTATGTCAAAGAATATGAACGCATTCTCGTATTGGTGTCAAACTAAAATATATCGATATAACAATTAACGATATATAATAATGTATATGTTATGATGTATGTTGTATAAAAAGAGAATATCATAAACATATTCACGCATATTGTAAATTGACTTGAAACACTTCTAATGTGTTTTCGAAAAATATTAACCTCATAACAGTGTAACTCTCGTTTGTACGAGAATCTGATCCTGACATCGCCGTATTCTTATGTAATTTGCATACAGTGTATGCCTGAATAAACATATAAGGTATTGACATAACAACGCATGTTAGAATATATACATTTTACCATTATTGTTTATTGTTTGCTAGCGTATACTCTGTTATCCATTCAGGACCATGCTTTATGTTCAGCATGCCTTTAACGTTGTTATGTTTTACCGCACATGTAATTTCTGATCATGGACGTTAGCAAAATTCACCAGTTGTGATATCTTTCATACCATTATATTTCATTACCGTTTTGTGAATGTATATGTATGTACCATGCCGGGTTTCAGCGTAGCATACAAGTACTTGTCCAACGAAAAGGAGGCTGTACTATGGGTATGTCCTAAAAACAGCATTAAGTCGAAGTACCTGAAAGCTTGTTAATCGTCGGATAATTTAAGTAAAATTTATATAAAAATAAGTCCTCAGCAATGATTTAGGCAACAAAAAGTACATACTTTAAATAGTACATCACCATTTAAACACATGCAATAGTTAATCAATGTTTATGTTGAGGCATATGAATACTGAAATTACTTTGCATAACCATACATCCTTATCTTTAACAAATATTTTCTCATATAACAACATGTGTACACACAGATGTTTGGAAAGTAGAATTGCCAACAATCTAGTTTATAATATTATCTGATTCTTTTATACTTAGACGGATCGCTTTAATTTTATGTATTTTATATACATTTTCAGCATTAGGTTGCATTACTCACACTGTGCAAAGCTATGTTTGGTTTTATTCATTCGGACTTGC
Source organism: Dreissena polymorpha (assembly GCF_020536995.1). NCBI lineage: Eukaryota > Metazoa > Mollusca > Bivalvia > Myida > Dreissenidae > Dreissena > Dreissena polymorpha. The sequence continues at coordinate 72,240,296 of NC_068362.1, read as the reverse complement.
TGGAACAAAAAAAAAGTATCCATAAAAAATTGTGTTGGCATTTAGGGCTTGTTGCAGCAACGTGATCAAGGGTTTAGCTTCTGATAATTTCTTTTATTGATATATTTTTATCTGAAACAGTATAATGTCGAAGTATATACACGCATTATCTAAATATGTCAAACTAAATATCTTCATATAAAATATAACGATATATAAAGAATGTAGATTTTATTATGTATTTTTTTATAAAAACACAAACAAAAAATGGTTAACATATTGACCTATATTTAAAATAGACTTGACTCACTACTTCTGTGTTCTGGATAAATATTAACCTTATAGCTGAGCATTGTAACTCTCATTGCGCGAAATAATGATTTTGATATCGCCTTATTGGTAAGTAATGTGCATACAGTGTACGCTTGGATATGCATACATGTTAAGCAAATAAAAAACGTATGTAGGAAAATATATTCATTTTAGCATAATATTTTAATTATTTTGCTTGCATGGACAAACTGATTATTTCCATGCGTGTGTATTTCCAGCACTTGGGGATTTTAAACACAGACCTTTTTTAAAACACATGCCAGGGGTTGCATAACTTTTGTTTATACGTGTTTACCATGCAATCCATTCAGGGCCATGTTTTATGTTCAGCATGGCTATATCGTTTTCTAAATATGCGTTCATTATATCAGAGTAAAACTCTGGTGCTCCAGCGTTAATTTATGATAGAAATTAGTACATGTAATTTCTGATCATGTAAAGATTCCTAAAGATGTGATATGTTATATTTATTTTATTACCGTTTTCGTTAATGTATACTTATGTACCATGATATTGTCAGCATAGCATACACGTAATTGTCCAACGAAATGGAGGCTGTACTATTGGTTAGCCCTAAAATCAGCGTTTTGTCGAAGTACCTTAAAAATAATTCAAAATACAAATCCAACTGCTTAGATGAAATATTTTATTAATATGTATGTTTTGTCATATACATACTGTAATAACTCAGCATAACAATAAATCCTATTCTTAAACAAATGCTTTCTAGTATAATCACATTTGTAAATACATATGTTGGAAAAGTAGCCTTGCAAACAATATAGTGCATAATTGTATCTGTTTCTTTATACTTAGCAGTATATTTATTAATGTATTTTATATATATTTTCATGTTTGGTTTATTCATTCGGACTTGCTGGAAGAAAAGAAAGTATAAATAAAAAGTTGTGTTATGTCTTTTTGTATGCTAAAGGCTTGTTGCAGGAACGTGATCAAAGTTTGAGCTTCTGATAATTTATTTTATGCATTTATTTTGTTTTCTACTAAAACAGTATTATGTCGAAATATCAGTACGTATTCTCTTGATGGTGTCAGATTAAATATCTTCATATAAGATTTAACGGTATATAATACATGTAGATGTAATGATAATTTTTTTTAAATAAAAAACAAACAGAAGAAAACGTGGCATATTCACGCATATTGTAAATTGACTTGATTCACTGCTGATGTGTTTTCTATAAATATTAGCCTTATAGCATTGTAACTCTCATTTGTACGAAATACTGATTCTGATATCGCCTTATTCTTATGTAATATGCATACAATGTACGCCGGAATACACATATATTGCAGTCAAATAGAACCGTTGTAGGAATATATACATTTCACCATAATAATTTATTATTTCGCTTGCATTGACAAACGGATTCTTTCGATGTGTGTGTATTTCCATCATCAGGTTGATTTTTAAACAAAGCGCTTTTTACAACATATTCTGGGCTTCATAATTTACGTTAACACGTGTATACCCTGTAATCCATTCATGTTTTATGTTCAGTATGCCTATATCGTTTTCTAAATATGCGTTTATTATATAAGAGAGAGAAAAACTCTTGCTCCAGCGTTTATTTAGGATAGAAATGTTGTCGTTTTAAGTACATTATTAGATCTGCTTATTCATTCATAGAAAGATATTTTTATTATGTATTTGTATATACATTTCCAGCAATAGGTTGCATTTCCACAGTGTGCCATTGCTGGAAGAAAAAACAACAACAAATGAATACAACGTTTTGTGCTTTCATTTATTTGTATTAAGGGCTTTTTGCAGCAATATTTTAGCTTCTGATTATTTGCCGTTAGAATGTATGTTGCTTTCTACGCAAACAGTTTTATGTCGAAGTATATGAACGCATTCTCTTTATGGTGTCAGATTAAATATCTTCATATAAAATGTAACGACATATAATAAATTTAAATTGTATGATGTTTTTTTTAAATAAAAAAACAGAACAACGTAAACATATTCACGCATATTGTCAATTGACTTGATTCACTACTTATATAGCGATAAATAGTAACCTCTTAGCATTGTTACTCTCATTTGTACGAAATATATCACCCTGTTATTATGTAATATGCATACAATGTACGCCTTAACACGTATATGGTAGTCAAATAAAAATACATGTAGGAATATATATATTTTACTATAATAGCTTATTATTTCGCGGGCATGAACAAACGGATTCTTTGTATGTGTGAGTATTTCCAGCATTAGAGGGAATTTTAAGCAAAGCACTTTTTCGAACATATTCTGCGGTTGCATAATTTGTCTACTCGTTTATACCATGTAATCCAATCAGGACCATGTTTTATGATCAGCATGCATATACCGTTTTCTAAATATGCATTCATTATATATGAGTAAAACTCTAGTTGCCCCAGCATTTATTTATGATAGAAATGTCATGTTTTAAAGTGCATGTAATCTATGTGATCATGAACGTTAACACAATTCCATAAGTTTTGATATCTTTAAGGGGGCCTTTTCACAGATTTTGGCATGTTTTGAAGTTTGTCATTAAATGCTTTATATTGATAAATGTAAACATTAAATTTTAAAAGCTCCAGTAAAAAATCAAAAATAAAATTAAAAAAAGGAAACAAAAGTAGCCCGCAGCAGGGCTCGAACAAGTGACCCCCTGGAATCCTTAAGTAAAAATGCATTAGCCAACTGAGCTATCCTGCCAATCATACATAATATGCGTATTTTATACCTTATATAAGCAATCTTCGTAGTTTTACAAATTTAAACGACAACAAGAGACCTCTCCAAATTATTCAATCGTTTCGCGTTGCAACGCTTTATAATTTTAAGGTTTTTAAATCGTCAAAAGATGCATATAATGGCTATATTGGACCGTGGCAAATGTTCAGTAATACTATTTCCTCACAAATATCATAACTTAACCGAACATTTGCGAATCTGAAACAACTTTTTTCAATGTTGTCAATTTACCAAACCGTGAAAAGATCCCTTTAATATATTTAATTTCAGTGTTCGTGAATTTATAATTAAGAACCATGATGGATTTCAGCAAAGCATACAATTATTTGTCCAACGAAAAAGCGTCTGTACTATGGGTATGCCATTTACACAACATTAAGTCGAAGTACGTAGAAGCTTTTATTTTTGTCGTCGGATGATTTAAGTTCAATTTATATAAATAAATAAGTCTATAACAATGCATTTAGAAACAAAAACATTCAACCTGAAATAGAACATCATCATTAAACTAGATGTTAGATTAAAAATCCAACTGCTTAGATAAAATAGTTTATTAATTTTTATGTTTCGTCATATTATTACTGAAATAACTATGCCTACAAATTTATTTATTTTCTAAACATTTTTTATCTCTATTATCACAGGTGTATCACAGGTGTAAACACAGATGTCAAGAAAATAGCATTGTAAACAATCTAGTTCATAATTACATCTGATTATTCATTCTTAGACAGTTTTATTAATAAGTACTTTTATATACTTTCCCACATTTTTATCACAGTGTGAAATTCTATGTTTGGTTTTATAAATTCATACTGACTGGAAGAAAAACAACATATAAATACAAAGTGTTGTGTTGTCATTTTATTACATTAAGGGCTTGTAGAAACAATGTTATCACAATTTTAGCTTCTGCTAATTTCTATAACGCATTTATTAGGTTTTCTACTTAAACAGTATTATGTCGAAGAATATTTACGCATTCTCTTTATGATGTCAAATTATAGCTGGATATGACATTGAATGATATTTATAAATGTAGAATGTATGATTTTATTGAAAAAAAAACCAACAGAAAACAAACGTTAACATATTCACGCATATTTTAAATTGTCTTCATTCACTTCTTACATGATCTCGATAAATAATTTCCTTATAGCATTGTAACTCTCATTTGAACGGAATACTTATTCTGATATCGCCCTACTATTATGTAATATGCATAACGGGTACGCCTGAATATACATTCATGTACATGGTAGGCAAATAAAACACCTGTAGGAGTATATAAATTTTAACATAATAGTTTAATTATTATGCTTGCATGTAATGTACGCACTGACTTTGTCTATGCCTGTGTTTATCCAGCATTAGTGGTAATTTTAAACAAAGTGTTTTGTGTAGTATACTAATGTAAAACTTCCGCTGCTCCAGCAGCACAGCATTCCCATCAATAACTATTTAAACTTATTCTGGGGCTGCATACTTTATGTTTACACGTGTACACCCTGTAATCCATTCAGGACCATGTGTTTTGTTCTGCATGCCTATAGCATTTTCTAAATATGCGTTCATTATATAAGAATACAACTCTAGCTGCTTCAACGTTTATTTAGGATAGACATCTTATGATTTAATGAACATGTAACTTCTATTAATGTACGTTAACAAAATTCTAAAAGTTGTGATATCTTTAATTATATTTATTACCGTTTTCGTGCATGTTTAATTATGTACCATGGTGGTTTTCAGCATAGCATACAAGTATTTGTCCGACGAAAAGGAGCCTGCACTATGGGTATGCACTTAAATCAGCATTAAGTCGAAGTACCTGAAAGCTTTTATTTTTGTCGTCGGATGATTTAAGTTGAATATATATATATATATTAATTAGTCTATTACAATGAATATGGCAACGAATATGTACAAACCTTCAATATCACATCACCATTTAAACAGATGCACAATTTTAAAATCCAACTGCTTCGTTGAAGTAGTTTATTATTTTTAATATTTCGTCATATTAATAATGAAATAACTTTTCATACAAATTAATATTTTCCTTAACCAAGTGCTTTCTCTTATAATCACATGTGTAAACACACATGTTGAGAAAGTAGTATTGTCAACAATCTAGTTCATAATTAGATCTGAGTATTCATTCTTTGACTGATTACTTTATTTTTATGTATTGTATATACATTGCCAGAATTAGGTTGCATTTTCCAAAGTGTGCAATGTTTTGTTCAATACATTCGGACTTGCAGGAGGAAAAAAAAGTATCAATACAAATTGTTGTGGTGTTATTGAGCTTTACTAAGCGCTTGTTGCAGAAATGTGATCAACGATTTAGCTGCTGCTTATTTCTATGATGCATTTATTTGGTTTTCTAAAAAAAACAGTATTATGTCGAAGAATATGAACGCATTCTCGTTATGGTGTCAAATTAACATATCCTGATAAAACATTTAACGATATATAATACATGTAGATGTTATGATGTATTTTGTATAAAAACAGAAAAAAACATCAACATATTCATGCATATTGTAAATTTAGTTGATTCACTACTTATTTGTTCTTGATAGATATTAACCTCATAACATTGTAACTCTCATTTGTACGAAAAACTGAATCTGATATCGCCGTATTCTTATATAATATGCATACAGTGTATACCTGAATATACATACATGGTATTGAAACAAAAACACATGTAGGGATATATACAAATTCCATAAAAATTAAATTATTTCGCGTGCATGTACAAACTGATTATTTCTATGTGTGTTCATTTTTGCATTTCAAGCATTAGGGGGAATTGAAAACAAAGCGCTATTTAAAACATATTCAAGGGGTTGCATAATACGTTGATTATAGGGTAAAACTCTAGTTGCTCCAGCGTTTATTTAGGATAGAAATATAATGTTTTAAAGTATATGCAATTTCTGATCATGTACGTTTTTCAAAATTCAAAATGCTGTGATATACTTTATATATTTTATTGCCGTTTTTGTGAATGTATAAGTATATACCAAATGCGATTTCAGCATAACATACAAGTATTTGTCCAACGAAAACGAGCCTGTACCATAGGTATGCCCTTAAATCAGCATTAAGCAGAACAAGGGCTGTTTGTAAAACATGCATGCTCCCCATATGGGCTGTCCGTTGTAGTGGCAGCCATTGTGTGAATACGGTTTTTGTCACTGTGACCTTGACCTTTGACCTAGTGACCTGAAAATCAATAGGGGTCATCTGCGGGTCACGATCAATGTACCTATGAAGTGTCATGATCCTAGGCAAAAGCGTTCTTGAGTTATCATCCGAAAATCATTTTACTACTTCGGGTCACCGTGACCTTGACCTTTGACCTTGTGACCTCAAAATCAATAGGGGTCATCTGCAAGTCATGATCAATCTACCTATGAAGTTTCATGATCCTAGGTGTATGCGTTCTTGAGTTATCATCCGAAAACCATTTTACTATTTCGGGTCACCGTGACCTTGACCTTTGACCTAGTGACCTCAAAATCAATAGGGGTCATCTGCGAGTCATGATCAATCTACCCATGAAGTTTCATGATTCTAGGCGTATGCGTTCTTGAGTTATCATCCGGAAACCATTTTACTATTTCGGGTCACCGTGACCTTGACCTTTGACCTAGTGACCTCAAAATCAATAGGGGTCATCTGCAAGTCATGATCAATCTACCCATGAAGTTTCATGATTCTAGGCGTTTGCGTTCTTGAGTTATCATTCAAAAACCATTTTACTATTTCTGGTCACCGTGACCTTGACCTTTGACCTAGTGACCTCAAAATCGATAGGGGTCATCTGCGAGTCATGATCAATGTACCTATGAAGTTTCATGATCCTAGGCCCAAGCGTTCTTGAGTTATCGTCTGACAACCACCTGGGGACGGACCGACAGACCGACAGACCGACCGACCGACCGACAGACCGACAGACCGACATGAGCAAAGCAATATACCCCCTCTTCTTCGAAGGGGGGCATAAATATATGAAAGCTTTCATTGTTTGACGTCCCAATAATGCGGGGTCAATTTATACATAAACATAAATATATTACAACGTTTTTTTTGGCAACACATCGAACACTAAATAAATATTATTTCAATACTTGAAGATATGTACAATTAAAATTCAAATAACAAAGATGTTTTTATTTTAATTTTAATGTTTCGTCTAATGCAAACTTAAATAAATTTGCAAGCATGAACTGTGTATATAACTCTAATATTTAAGCAAATTACGAAACAGATAACTCTTAATATCATTTTAGCGTCATACTGATACAACACATATTAATATTTATTTCGTTAATATCAATAAAGTCATTTTAACATTTACATTTATGATATGTGTCCATGTATTTTTGAATATAGATTAAACGTTTTAAATTAACTTCCAAACATGTTTGTCAACAATATTCTAAATGTTTATAATTTGTTACCGTTTACGTAAAAGTATTTGTCCTGCAAAAAGAAGCCTGTGCTTTGAGTATGGCCATAAAGCATCATTACATGGAAGAATCTGAACGTTTTAATTTTTATCGTCTGAATAATTCAAGGTAAATTCACATCAAGAAATCAAAAATATAAGTACGATTGTGGAAAAAGGACCTAAGAGAAATAAAATATCACTTAACAATTTAAACAGATGTAATTTAAAAATCCAACTGTAAAGCCGAAATAGGTTTCATGCATTCTTAAATAACTTTACAACCAAACCTTTCTTATTTGTATTTTGTATTTGGACAAAATATTGGTTCTGATATCGCCTTATTATTATGCTATAAGAATTGAAACGAGGGTAAGCTTATAAATCCGCATGTTGGAATATATATTTATTGCCTTACTAGTTTAATAATTTCGCTTGTATGGACGTACTGCTTCTTTCTATTTTTATTCATTTTAATCATTTGGAACAAAAATAAACAAAGCGCTTGCCGCAGTTTTCTGCAGTTTTGTTTTGTAATTGTAATACATTCTTGTACTTTGCATGCCAGCTTTCTGTTCAGGTAATTTGTCACTTTCCTCACAACGACAAATTAAAATGTTATAGGGATTGTTGTTCTAAAATTATTTCTAGGAAGGCATTATATTTGTTTATACGTGTATACCATGTTATACAGTCTGGACCTTATTCAAATTCCAGTAAGCCAGATAATCAATTTTAACTACCGATCTCTAGTTGTTTCAGCATTTATTTATGATTGAATGTAATGTTTTAAAGTGCATGTAATTTTGTATCATGTACGTTTACAATTTCCGAAAGTTGTTATATATCTTACATATATTTTATTACCATTTTCTTTAATGTAAAAGTATGTACCATGATAGAGTTCAGCATTGCATACAAGGACTTGTCCAACGAAAAGGAAGCTGTACTATGGGTTTGCCCTTAAATCAGCATTAAGTCGACGTACCTGGAAGCTTTCCTTTTTATCGTCGGGTAATTTAAGTTCAATATTTATAAAGAAATATGTCGTCTGCAATGTTTTGGCAACAAAAACGTTTACACCTTAAATAGCACATCACTATTTCAACAGATGATAAATAGAAATAATACTGCTTAGTTGAAACAGTTATTAATTTTGAAGTTTCGTTAATTTAATACTGAAATGACTTTGCTTAAAAATGAATCTGTTTCTTAAACAAAACTTTCTCTTATAATCACATGTGCAAACACAGATGTTGGGAAAATAGCATTGTAAACAATCTAGTTCATAATACATTGTATAATTATATCTGATTTCTCATACTTAGACGGATAGCTTTATTATCATGTCTTTATATTAATTTTCAGAATTAGATTGCATTTTCCACTGCGGGAAATGTTATGTTTGGTTTCATTCATTCGGACTTGCTGGAAGAAAAAAGTACCGGTTTCAATAAAAATGTGTGTTGTCGTGTTGTTATATTAAGGGCTTCTTGCAGAAATGTGATCAAAATATTAGATTCTGATAATTTCTGTAATGCATCTATATTGTTTTCTACTAAAACAGTATTATATCGAAGAATATGAACGCATTCTCTTGATGGGGTTAACTTAAATGTCTTCATATACAAGTTAACAATACATAGTTATGTAGATTTTATGTTGTACTTTTTATATAGAAAAAACATCAACATATTCACGCATATTCCATATTGACTTGATTCACCACTTATGTGTTCTGAATAATATTAACCTCACACAATTGAAACTCTCATTCGTACGAATAACTGATTTTGATATCGCCATATTCTTTTATAATATGCATAGAGTGTACGCCTGATACACATATATGGTAGTCAAATATAAACGCATGTAGAAAATAAATACATTTAACCATAATAGTTTAATTATTTCGCTTGCATGGACAAAACTTGTTATTTTTATATTTGCGTATGTCCAGGCATTAGGTGGAATTTTGAACAAATCGCTTTTAAAAATGTATTCAATGGAGTTTCATAACTTTTGTTTGCTCGTGGATATCCTGTTATCCTTCAGAACCATGTTTTATGTTTAGCATGCCTTTAACGCTTTTTAAATATGCGATTATTCTATAAGAGTAAAACTCTATTTGATCCTGCCTGTATTAAGGATACAAAATTTTATGCTTTAAAGTACAGGTAATTTCTGATCATGGACGTTAATAAAAATCCAACATCTGTGATATATTTTATTTCAATTTTATATTTTATTTTATTACATTATATTTATTAATGTATATTTACGTACCATGCTGGGTTTCAGCATAGCATACACGTACTTGTCCAACGAAAAAGTGCTTTACTATGGGTTAGCCCTTTAATCAGCATTAAGTCGAAGAACCTGAAAGCTTTAATGTTTGTCGTCGGATAATTTAAGTTCAATTTATGTAAAGAAATACGTCTACAACAATTATTTTGGCAGCAAAACGTTCACACCTTAAATAAAACAACGCCATTAAAAAATTGCAAAATTAAAAAGCCAACTGCTAAGATGAAATAGATTATAAATGTTTATGTTTCGTCATATTAATACTGAATTATTTTAAAATGAATCTGTTTCTCAAACAAGTGCTTTCTCTTATAATCACATGTGCAAACACAGATGTAAGGAAAGTAGCATTGCCAACAATCTAGATCATAATTCTATCTGATTCTTCATACTTAGACGGATATTTTATTTTATGTATTTATATACATTTCATATTTGCTTTTATTCATTCCGACTTGCTGGTAGAAAAGAAAGAAGAATCAATAAAACGTTTTGTGTTGTCATTTTGTAGATTAAGGGCTTGTTGAAGCAACGTAATCAAAGTTTAAGCTTCTGATAATTTATTTTACGCATTTTTTTTACTAAAAGAGTATTATGTAGAAGTATATGAACGTATTCACTTTATGGTGTCAGATTAAATATCTTCATATACAAATTAACTATAAATAATGAATGTAGATGTTATGATGATTTTTTTTAAAAAAAAAAGAAAAGTAAGCACAGTCACGCATATTGTAAATTGACTTTATTCACTACTTATATGTTCTCAATAAATATAAACCTCATAGTATTCTAACTCTCGTTTGTACCAAATCATGATTCTGATATGGCCTTATTCTTATGCAATATGCATACACTGTACGCCTGAATACACATATATGGTAGTCAAATAACAACGCTTGTAGGAATATATACATTTTTCCATAACAATTTATTATCTCGCTTGCATTGGCTAACGATATTTTTTCTATGTGTGTGCATTTCCAGCATAGGAGGAATTTTAAACAAAGCGCTATTTAAAACAAGTCTGGGGTTGCAGAATTTATGTTTACACGTGCACACCCAATAATCCATTCAGGACCATGTTTTATGTTAAGTATGCATATAGAGTTTTCTAAATATGCGCATCATTATAAAAGAGTACAATTCTAGTTTTCCGGCACTTATTTAAGATAGAAATCTTATTCTTTTAAGTACATGTAATTTCTGATCATGTACGTTCACAAAATCCAAAGAATTTGATATTCTTTTATATATTATTCCCTTTTTCGTGAATGTTAATTATGTACCATGATGGATTTCAGCATAGCATACAAGTATTTGTCCAACGAAAAGGAGCCTGTACAATGGGTATGTCCTTAATCAGCATAATGTCGAAAGACCTGAAAGCTTTTATAATTGTCTCGTCGGATAATGTAAGTTCAAATTTATATAATAAATTAGTATATAACAATGATTTGGCAAAAAATAG